>NW_027111384.1:711-5379 GCF_000696795.3 Halyomorpha halys
TTAGAGCGTTTGTCAAGTAAGTGTTGTAGCAATCGGAATCTAAGAGTAGTTTCTTGTCGTTTCAGTCTTGTGTGTGGGTTCCAACTATGTCTCTTGTCAATAGAGTTCTAAGTATCGAATCTCAAAACGTTAAAAATAATTAATGTTTTATTCGGAGCTCTATATCATTACAACTACCAATAACAATAGGAAATCTAAGAGAGCAACATTTAAAGTAGAGTAAATTTTCTAAAATGTAAACCCTCATACAGCTATTTACGTTCAATAGTTCTGGAGACATAGCTTTTAAAAAAGCAACATTTCTTAAAAATGTTGTATAGAACGTACTGAAAGATCAGTAGTCAGTGAATTTATTTTGAAAAACCTATATCTCAAAAACCATTTTAAATACAGATGTCTATTAGCACTCAAATCAAAGCTCGTTTAATGAGCTATAATGTAGTTTATAACGTTTATTTTTGGAGGAGTAGTAGTTTTCATGAAATTTGCTAAAATAAATTCATTTATATTTGTTCGGACATATTTTCATTTGCCAAATTTATACTCATATTTGAATATCATAAAAACTGCTACTCCTATGAAGATACGCATCATTAACTACTTTAGTAAGTTAAATTTCCTTTATTTTGAATGTTGGCAGACATATGGGCGTCTTATGGATCTAGAGATATATTTTTTCAAATCTCCAACATTTTATACGAAAAACCAGAAATTAGCGTTTTGTGAGTTTATTTTGTCAAATATCATAAAAACTACTACTCCTACAAAGATAAACATTCTTAACTATTTTGTAGTAAATTTAACTAGCTTTAATTTGAGCGCTGGCAGACATCTGTACGTCACATAGTTCCTGAGATATAGATTTCTCAAAATAAATTCACTAACTCCAGATATTTCAGTACATTTTTATGAAATGATACTTTTTAAAAGGCTATATCTCGAGAACTATTGGACGTAAATAGCTCTATTACGGCTAATGTTTCAGCAAATTTACTCTTATTTAAATAATGTTCTTTTAGATTTTCTAGTGTTGTTGGTATTTTTTAAGATATAGAGCTCCGAATGAAAAGTTAATGTTTTTTTTTTTAACATTTTTAAACAGCCGCGGTTTTTTATTCCCCCCACCAATACTTGGCAGACTCATCAGTTTTGACTAGTAATTATACATAGTTTTTATTAAAGTAATAAAAAAATAGAGGTTGAAACGAGAGTGACCCAGAAACTTGTACATAATTATAGTGGTGTTCCGGCAACGGCCAGGTTCTTCACATAAAGTCCTAAGGGTCTAAGTGCCCTCTCTTATCCTCCAATGGCTTTTATTGACGGGGTTGAATAAGAAGCGCCGGGATCTGTTGGAATCCGGCTTTCTCCTTCACAAATGGAAGGCCGAGCTCATCTCAGAGTTCCCTTAGCTGAATGTAAATTGAAATGAAGATGTTATTTTACTTTAAGTTAAATTTTTGTTTCATTTCATTATTGTTCTTATTTTTTCTATTTAGTATTTTTTATCACTTAAGTTGTGAATGTTTTGTATTAGCTCTATTACTAATGTATAATATATATGACATACCTACTACTACACAATAAAATGAGTAAAAAAAAGGTTCATTTCTGAATTATTTTTCAATCATATCGGAATTTTTTTTTTTTTTTACTTAAATCGGTTTTAGTGTTCTGAAGTTCCGAAAACTTGCTCATTAATTGTTGAATCACATATAAATTAAAAGATAAATAAATACATAATGAAAAAAAAGTTAAGTGATAACAAGTGTTATTTAAGTATAAAATTTACATATTCACCTCTGTAAAACATAAACATCAGTCTGATAAACGTTTAGTTATTATCTCACAGTTTCTCAAACGTGTGGTTTTCATTTTTTCTACCTTGTGCATATGTCCTAGAAGTTAATGGAACTTGTCCAAATAAGCGGTGAAACAAAATTTCTCTGGCAAAAAGCTATTAGCTTAAGAGTCCGAAGGAGCCAAAGAAAATTCGAAAGATTCGTAAAAACGAGAATCGGATTGCGTGGTTACTGATGCGTCTCTTATGAATATTCTATTTGCTTAGCCTACTGTGAAGTTCGTCAATCGTCTGATCTTTAATTGATCTTCTCAACGTATTTTTTAAGATATTAACAAAAATTATTAACGGTAAAAATTTTCGGATGGCTGGTCATAATGTCATGATTAAATGCAAATCATAATCCATGAAGTTGTGTATGCGATTCTGGTTTCATGACGCATCGTTGAAAAAGAAGTGGATATTAATGTTATTTTATGGTCCAGTAGGTAGGGTTTTTCCACTGTAATTCCTGGTTTTATCAGCAGAGGATGGACTATGATGAACAACTACGATATGATAAAAAGTAGGTACCGTACCCTTCAACGAAGAGGAAAACGTGGCAGTTGAACTTAATTCGGAACAAATAGATTACTTGTATAGACGTCGGGGGAAACAATCCGTACTTCCTTACTAATTCTGAAACATTTATATATAAATACACACCCATATGTATGTTTGTTTCCTTTTTTTCATGATAACCATCATCAAAAGGAGTGTCTAAGGAAGTAGAAGTAGTAATTTAATCCAAAGTTTTTACGGGATCCGGATGTATTTATCGTGCATACCATCTATATAATACATGCATTATTTTTGTTTTTGGACTTAATGGGGGAAAAAATCCTTGCTTTGTACATTTATTCATACTTTAGAACAGTGTTTCCAAAGCTGGGTCTACCATGCAAGTTTGGGAATCTCTGCTGTAGATGTATGGCCACTTTAGAATTTTTCATTTATCAGATATGAATAGAATATTGAAACAATTTTGACCGTTTAACGAACAGTAGTGGAAAACTACTGAAAAATCTCTAAATTGTTGGTTTAAGTGTTTTATAATTATCATGAATTCCTATGTTATTCAGGGTGCTGAATTCAATGGAATGTATTTTTTAGTTTCGATAATATTTTCAGGTGCTAAAATATAAATCTTAATTTTTCTTAATCATTGAAATAATTTTTTCCTATAAATAAAATGTTATTCTGATCATTTGTAGTCAATTTATTTATTGTTCTCACCTTACTTTGGCTACACCCTCCGAGAGGGCTCCTGACTTTATATATGTCATACGTCAAAGAAACATGCTCAGCTATGTACACTTTTATAGGAAAATAATCTAATCACAAAGGTCAATAAAGTTTATTTTTTTCTGGTCTATCGAAAATGTGAAAAACAAATTTTTCAAGTAATAAATCGGAAGTGGCCGAAGAAATTTAGAAAAAATATTTCAAGAAACACACTGAGTTTTGAAAAAATACTATTCGTACAATAAAATTCGCTTGTATTGACGTGACCAAAATATTTTTTGTAGGATAAAAAAAACAAACAAAAAAAACAACAACCAGCATAAACTCACTTTTTTCTCTATGCTGAAATAACACGTCTGTAAGATTAGTTATGACTACTCACAAATATTGTTTGATGGGAGAACCAATTACGGTAAGTTGGTTTATAGGTATTTGAGTATAAGAAACCTGAACACCGGTTCAGCGACGTTCCTATGTCACCTTTGAAATATTTATTTAAAACTGGAAAATGAGCCCTAAGTAACGATAGTAGCTCATTCAAAAAAGTAGCTAAAATTGGAAAACGGTGTGTAAAGTGCACATTATATTTTATCTATCACACTTATTAACATGATTAGACACATTTCATTTTGAAGGGTTTTTCATACTTTCTACCACTTTGCGACGTAGCATAGTAAAGAAATATATTTTAATCTATAGAATAGTTTTGCTAAGAACCAACATAAAAAGAAAAGCTTTTTTTTTTACAATTTTCACTTTCTGTAAACGATTTCACTACAAATTTCTAGTTCAAATATTTTTTCCATGTGCTCTTAAAAAAAGCGATAACTTCAGTAGTCTACCAATCAACACAAAACTTGAAGACATAAGGAGGGGTGTAAATTGAAAGTTTTGGGATGCGCGTACCGCACCAAAAACAATAGAAGGGTATCCTTCCCGGCCAACCCACCCCGCTGAACACCGGTTCAGAGACGTTCCTATGTCACCTTTGAAATATTTATTTAAAACTGGAAAATGAGCCCTATGTAACGATATTAGTTCATTCAAAAAAGTAGCTAAAATTAGAAAACGGTGTGTAAAGTGCACATTATATTTTATCTACCATTGCTTCGCTATGATATATAAACGTTTTTCGTAATGTAAGATTGGAAGAAGATAGTTGACCGTATGAATTAGATTGTAGGAAGATAGTCCGAATGGTGGTCAATAAAGGTATCAAAATAGTAAAAGGTAACTATTTATTGTTAACGAACGTTTTGCACCAACACTTTGCAGGGATTCGTTAGGGCTGTCAGATTGAACTCAGTTGACATCTCTGTACGAAGCCCTGCAAAGTGGGGGGTTAACAATAAATAGTTTTATTTTTACTATTTTGATACTTTTATTGACCTCCACCACTGCTTTACTCCCGTTCCCATTTCAAATCTGTCTGATATTTTTCCGTTGATCCTGACTCTCCCATAAACTTTTTTTTTTTTAATTATTTATTTATTGTAATTTACAACTGTACAAAATAATACAATAGGTAAATATGTAGTATGTTTCATATACACTTGAAAATTTTGGGAAGGAACCACCCATTG
>NW_027111385.1:0-399 GCF_000696795.3 Halyomorpha halys
TCACACTACCCCCTATTAAATTACCGATTTAGAATAAATTTATAGAGACGACCTTTTTGGAATAACTGAACAGAGAACATTCTCGAATACGCATCTGCAATATTATTTCCAACCGCCTTCAACAGGCCCCCATCCCAATCCTCAAGTCTTTCTCCCTTAGTTAAAAAAAAAATTATATATAATTATAGCAGGGCTTCATTAGTTATTGCAATTAGTTGCTTTAAAAAAAATTAATTTTTATTGAAATAATAATTTATTTTTCTCTTCTAGGGAGAGGGAAAGCTTTGTACATAAGTACATTTTCACAAGCACATATATATACTGGTATATATCATATATATCACGAGGAGGCCCCTCACCTCCGGACTTAAAATAGCTCCTTTTTAGAATGGATAGCTC
>NW_027111385.1:3876-4166 GCF_000696795.3 Halyomorpha halys
ACTGTATCCGTTGTGTAACAGCCAGTGATATCTTTTACGTCCACTGGTTTATCTATTTGGGCGAGGAGCATGTTGCTCAGATCCTGGAAAATATTACTATTCTATATAAAAAATATAGATATATAAGTTTGAAAAGAAAGTATTAATGGAAAACAGATTTTAGCAAACATAAAAAACAATCAATAAAAGATTGTTAAAAAGTAAAGAGAAATCCCGTAAGCACTTTTTTTCCCCAACCTTATAAATACACACACATATAACTTACGTTTAGCCAAGAGAAAAACTTTTAA
>NW_027111385.1:4368-5304 GCF_000696795.3 Halyomorpha halys
AAAAAGTAAAGAGAAATCCCGTAAGCACTTTTTTTCCCCAACCTTATAAATACACACACATATAACTTACGTTTAGCCAAGAGAAAAACTTTTAAAAAAATAATAGGAAAATGGAACAAACAATGAGATGCACAAGTTCAACTTATAGACTACTTTACTTCTCCTCTTAATCCTGAATACATTAACAATAATAGCACCCACAATCTGAATATAACTTAAACTATAACTGTTTCGACAATATCGACCGTGCTATATAAATCATATTCTATATGTGCCTATTTAAAGAATTGTTTTTCATATTTTTTCGATTTTCTGGAAAACGGCTCCCGTTCACCCCGTATTTCAATTTCAGGCCCTTTTTAAATATCGCGCGATATAACTATTAAACTCTTCCCGTTTTATGTTAATATTTCAAAAGTGATATTGGACCGTCACTCTCCGGGGGTCTTAGCGAGGCGGGTCCGGCGGGGGAGGATTGCCATTTTTTTTTGTTATGATCTCTTGTAAGATTGTGATATGTTGTACATCGACCAGCCTACTCGCTATAATTGTCTACTTGAAAAGTCAGATAAGTAAGGCTACCATGGAGGGCAGGAGTGGAGAGTTTCACCCCGTTTTTCAATTTCAGGCGCATTTTAAATATTGCTCGATTTAACAATTTTAAAGTCTCCTCTTCCCGTCAACTAATTTGTTTAATCTCAGCATGTCTATGTACAATTAAATGGTCTTTAATATCAGCTAAGTCTTATCATTGTAACAGTTTGACAGGGCTCAATTAATGATTTTTAAAAAAAAATCTTCTTCTAAAGTATCTTAAATTTATGGGAGAAGTTTGTCGGGAGGGTGCGGTCAGCAAAGAACAACATAAATAAACAAAACCATATTTAATTATTTTATGCCGACGTTTCGACCTGAGTTTCAGGTCTTCATCAGGGC
>NW_027111385.1:6939-7323 GCF_000696795.3 Halyomorpha halys
GAAGATGGCCGAATTGGCCGAAACGTTGGACGTGTAAAAGCAATAAAAGTTTTGAGACTATAATTTGGATAGTGTTTTGAATTATTTAGTAAAAATTGCCAGTCTCAAGAAAGAATTTTAAGACTATAAATAAGAAATGTTAACTAACTGCAAAAAAAAAACTGTAATAAACGATACATTCTTATAAAAATTAGATTGTCTAATTATTGCAAAGATAATTTGAATTGCATAAACACTCTATGCTTTGTAGCTTAGTCTTCATTCTCAGTTAATTTCTGATTAAAAATAAATATAAGTCAATATAATTTCTTATTACGTAAACTGTTACTTAAAATTAGTCATCATAAATTAAGCGCAGGTTTACCAACTGTGTGTTTTGAATAA
>NW_027111385.1:7373-8069 GCF_000696795.3 Halyomorpha halys
TTTTTAGTTTTTCGTTTAAAAAAATATATCTCTAGATCCATAAGACGCACATATGTTTGCCAGCACTCAAAATAAAGGAAATTTAACTTACTCTATAGTACTTTATGACACTTATCTTCGCAGGAGTGGTAATTTTTATGATGTTCGCATATAAATTTGGCAAATGAAAATTTGTCCAAACAACTATAAATCAATTTAGTTTAGCAAATATCATGAAAACTACTATTCCTATGAAGGCAAAGGTCATAAACTTCTTTATAGTCCATTAAAGTAGCTTTAATTTGAGTGCTAATAGATATATGTACGTCACATAGTTCCTGAGATATGTATTTCTCAAAATAAATTGATTAACTACTAATCTTATAGTAGATTTTTAAGAAATTTTGCTTTTTAAAACGCTATATCTCGATAAGTATTGGACGTAAATAGTTCTTTTAGGGCTAATATTTCAGAAAATTTACTCTTCTTTGAATAATGTTCTCTTAGATTTTCTAGTATTGTTGTTAGCTTTTAAGATATAGAGTCCATATCGATGATAAACGTCAAAAACCACTTCATAGCCCAGTAAACTAGCTATAATTTGAGTGCTAACAGACGTCTGCACGTCGAATGGTTTTTGAGATATAGATTTTTCAAAATTAATTCACTAACTACTGATCATTAAGTACGTTCTGCACAACATTTTTATGAAATAAT
>NW_027111385.1:12969-16394 GCF_000696795.3 Halyomorpha halys
TCCTGGGATGTAACTTTTTAAAAAGCAACATTTCTTAAAAACCTTAAGTGATTAGTTAATTTATTTTGAGAAATTTATATTTCAGGAACTATTTGACGTATAGATGTCTATTAGCACTCAAATTAAAGCTAGTTTAAGGTACTATAAAGTATGTTTATGACATTCATCGTCGTAGGAATAGTATTTTTCAGTATATTCCCTAAAATATATTGATTTCTAGTTGTTCGGAGAATAAGTTATATATAGGTAAAACATTATTTCAGAAACCATAGGACGAAACCAAAGGATGTCTGTCAGCACTGAAATGATAGCTATTTAAATTTTCTATAAAATAGTTTATAACGTTTATCATTGTAGGAGTTGTAGTTTTTATGATATTTGACAAAATAAATTCACAGACAGGTAATTTTTAGTTTTTCGTTTAAAAAAATATATCTCTAGATCCATAAGACGCACATATGTTTGCCAGCACTCAAAATAAAGGAAATTTAACTTACTCTAAAGTACTTTATGACACTTATCTTCGCAGGGGTGGTAATTTTTATGATATTCGCATATAAATTTGGCAAATGAAAATTTGTCCAAACAACTATAAATCAATTTATTTTAGCAAATATCATGAAAACTAGGACTCCATATCGACGATAAACGTCAAAAACCACTTCATAGCCCATTAAACTAGCTATAATTTGAGTGCTAACAGACGTCTCCACGTCGAATGGTTTTTGAGATATAGATTTTTCAAAATTAATTCACTAACTACTGATCATTAAGTACGTTCTGCACAACATTTTTATGAAATAATGCTTTTTAAAAAGCAATATCTCGAGAATTGTTGAACGTAAATAGCTCTACTAGGGCTTACAATTTAGAAAATTTAGTCTACTTTAAATGTTCCCCTAGATTTTCTATTGTTGTTGGTAGTTTTAAAGATATAGAGCTCCGAATGAAAAATTAATTATTAAAAAGTTTTGAAAAAGCCGCCATTTTATATTCCCTCTACGTATACTTGGCACACTCATCAGTTTTGACTATTAATTATATATAATTTTCATTAAAGTAATCAAATATTGAGGTGAAACAAATGACTTGGGCTCTTGTGCTAATAGTTAAGTTCACTAACATACCAAGGATCTGATTGAACTCTATTACGCCTTTGCTACCGATTGTGATAAGCGATCATTCTTCTCCCAGAACCATCATAGCCACAGGAAACATTGTAAAATGAGGCTTACTTATGATTTTATTGCCTTAGTCTTACTTTTCATAAATGCTATTTAAAGAAAAATCTTAGTGTACAACAAAAAACAGAAATAGCCACTAAAATATAACTAACGACAAAAAAAAGAATAAATTTTAAAAACACAGTCTATGTTACAGAAATACAATTATAATATTTAAAATATCACTAACTAAAGATAAAATGTCTTTAGTTATAAATGAAGGACCATAGAAAATATTAATATAAAAAAAAAAATAATAAACCGCCAATGAGTTTTACTTATTAGTGAATCTAAAAATCTTGATGGAAATTGAATGATTCTGGTCTTATTCCAGTGAAGAAGTTTTAACTAAATATATTTATTGTGTACTCATTTATATTTTTTAGGACGGCCCTGCAAATTTTTTCGCCACCTGCGCTTCTTAAAACGAAATTATATCCATATAATATAACAAAAGTTGATCATTTCTATCCAACATAAAGAGTACAAGAGGAGACTTCAAAGTATCCATAATTTGCTACATGATTATTGATATCAACAATCATTCATAAAAATATTTAAGTGATTTCAGAATTTGAATTACCTCGGCGCAGGCGATAAAAAGCGGAAACATAGCTTTCAGTTTTCCGCTGGTAAATGTAGGGGTTAGTTTTATCCTCAAAGCTCTCCATTTTTCTCCACCCAGGTTAAAAAGATGGTGCTGAAGTTTATCCTCTTTTGAGCTGAACCTGAACAAAAATAATTTTTTAATTAATACATACATATACATATGTACGTATGTATAACATATATGTATTTATGTACAAAACCTTAACGATTTCGGAAATTTTGATATAATTTTCGCTGGGTCATAACGTTGGTAGAATTCGATACCACATAAGAATCCGTCATCATAATTTGAGTTTCCTTGAACGGCCAAGGATACTAAAATGGTTGTGATGATGGGCCAAATAAAAAAAGTGCCTCAATTATGACGACGGATTCTTTGGGAATCGAGTTTTAAAAATATTCCATTATTTATGTTTATTTGATTATTCTCAAATCATCAAAAACCGGGAACAATTGTTAGTGATTTGGAGTGATTCACGGTTTCATGCCGCGCCAGGTCAAAAAAGTACCCGATATGAATTATTTATAAAATCTGGTTATATAATAAACACATCGATCCAGCTGAAATTCCAGAGTTGGCTACACGGAAGGTTAGAAAATTAATACTCTCTAAAGGTGGACCCCGTGCCACTGTTATAATCGAGAATCAAACCAAAATTCCAAAAATTTGTAATAATAATAATTTATTTAGAAATAAATAATTTAAATTCTATCCATTATAGTCTCAAAACCTTTTATTTCTCTTACAAGTCCGACGTTTCGGCCAATCCGGCCATCTTCAGGGACAATCTATTACAATTTTTTTGGTTGTATTACATTAAATGCTTTTATTACATGTATGATCCTACAAACATTTAACATGTAACATCCTACAAACATCAAAATACTTAACATTATTTTTTATAATTTACCTTACCTTAATACAACTTTGAAATTATATAATTTAAAAAACTCTAAACTCCATGCAGGCTATTCTATACGTGACTAGGACATTCTCAAATAAAATATCACAGTCGAAATAAAAAACCAAACATAAATAATTCATGTTTTCGATTTTTTTGCTTTTCTGGGAATTTAAAAAACTTTTCGTTGTGTGATAAGAGACACACGCTCTAAAATAATTTGTTATTTAGACTAGATTTTGATTTGAAGTCTTTGGTAACAAATTTCGAAATGCACTTCGGACAGCACATTTTTTTTTTTTCAATCTTTCTGTTTTTAATCTTTTATAATAATGTAATAGCTCAATATTTACTCTGATTTAAGACGTAATAAATTGTTATTGTGAGGTTGGAAAAAAAAAGAAAAGGACGTTTTGCCTAGCTTCTATAAACATCAGAGCAGAGAGGTGACAGTTTATTTGGGAATGATCCATCCGCCTTTAACTGACCAACGTTTTGTCCAGTATTCAAGAATTGATTGTTCAACAGTAACGTTGGTTCATAATTTTTAATCATCTATTACAATTTGAAATTAATTTCGATTCAGACTAGGTAGCAATTTTAATCAAATATGCCACTATTGTTTTTGTTATTTCTGTAAGCATCCAATATGTATTTCCGAGATATGCGCATTAATTGTTAGCAATACACA
>NW_027111385.1:18569-18997 GCF_000696795.3 Halyomorpha halys
TTCATTATTCATGAGTGTGGCAGAGTGTATTATTTCAGTATCATATTTAAATAATACAATATTTTATCTACAATATTTAAGGGAAAAAAATCATTATCCTAACCATATAAAACCTATAACAAACTTAAAGTTTGAACAAAAGCATCATCACTGCGATTCTAAATGTAGAGTAAATTTTAAAAATACCTCAATTTGTCAGGTTTCTTTTTTTTTTTTTTTTTATTTTATTTTGTATGTCATTTGATTAATGTAAACCAGAAAAATAATAATTAATTTTAATTTATCACAGATGTAGGATACACCTGTTGATAGAAATAGAAGGGATTAAACTTATTTGCAGTATCTTCTTGGGCTATTTAATACGATTCTCAAGTTATTTTCATTGAAGCTATAAAACAAATGTTTTAATCGGACATGTCATTATTGTT
>NW_027111385.1:21741-22348 GCF_000696795.3 Halyomorpha halys
ATTTTCAGTTAGCAACATACATGGATAGAACCTTGCGTTTTGCAGTAAAATGAGAAAAACAAACCAATAAACTTTAAAAAAACATAATCAAAAATATTCTGTTTGGTTTCTTATCGCATATGATGGTTTAATTTATGTTGTCAAAACGTAATAATGATAATACGTAAATGTATAATTTCAACTATACATACGACAATTGCTATAAAACTTCCCTTTGTGTTGATTTAATCTATATTCATCCTCCAATCTAGTAATTTTCAGAGTTGTCAGAACAAGCTGATAACGTATATTAATAATTGAATAATTCAAGCTAGTGCAAAAAATAATTAATTCGTAATTATTAAAATTCTGTGGTGGTTACAATGACCTGAATTCTTATTAATTACAATCATAAATATAGTGGCTAATTATTATCTATAACTTAATTATTATAATTACCTTTAAAAAAAACTGTATAGGTGGTATTTGATTGGTGAGAGACAGTTGTGCTGAAGAGTATTGAGTCGTTAAAGATCGTCTACCAACAATCTTTACTACCGCTCTTATACAATCACTTATTGTGCGTTTGCCCCACCAATTAAGATAAGTGTGTGTTTTTTTATCCTGT
>NW_027111385.1:24524-25177 GCF_000696795.3 Halyomorpha halys
AAGTAGGCATCAAAATAAATGGAAAATGGCTGAGAAACCTACGTTTTGCAGATGATATTGTGCTCTTTGCAAAAGGCACAACTGAGAGAAATGATGAAACGGCTTCTGGCATTGTGTGAAGAGGTTGGTTTTTATTCGAACTATCAGTAGACGAAACTTATGACAAATGGCGTAAAAGAGGAGTGTGAAATTAACAGCCATAACTTGGCATATGTTGAAAAATATATTTATCTGGGTCAGTTAATATCATTCACGGATAGAGGAGCAAAATTGAATGTCTTAATATAAACAAAGTAATTTTAAATTAAAACATTGATTATCCTCTAACCCTAGAAATTTACTTTAGTGTCGGAACGGGAGGCATTTGCTCTCGGTGACAGAGTCATGAGCGAAATTTTATTTTTATGTTAAGCAAAACGTATCTTCTTGATTGTTTCGACCTCAATTCAGTCAATCAAATTAGGTAGTAGTCTGGTGGTGATGATATTTGTTTCCAACTATAATTTCCCAAAATACCGTTACTTCTATTAAGGAGGAAATAGGTGAAAAAAGGTAGGGTATATTTATTTGATATACACAATATATTATAGTAATTATTTATTTTTAAAATAATTAATTATCTTTTGGGACTACCATAGATTTCTATTAAGATT
>NW_027111386.1:0-1112 GCF_000696795.3 Halyomorpha halys
TTTATTAATTTTCATTCTATACAATTATTTACTTTAACCATTCTATATATTCTTTTGTTCATTGGTTGTTGAATTTTTCTTTGTTCTTAGCCCTGATGAAAGCTAGAAATTCTGGCCGAAACGTTGAGACTATTAAATAATTTTTTTCAAATTATTTGTGTTATTCTCTATACCCTCAACCATTTTCCCCTCATAAATAATTTATTTAGTACGTTCTACGAAGAGCAGAAAAAGTTTGAACAGGATACATTTTTTACTGTGCGTATGAATCTTTCTCTTCAAAAATTACAGTCAGTTAATCCGAAAATAATAATATTCTCCTATTGAGTTGTAAAGAGGAGTAAAAGATACGTTTGGACCAATTTTCTTCACAATTAATCCTACTTTTAAAAATAGGGCTGAAGCGTTAAGAAAAATGTATATTTGTATACGTAAAAAGTAGTATCTGGTTAAACATTTTAACTTTGTGTGTTATTGCTTTCGATGTCCGTATACATGTACGGATATATATGTACTTAACGATTTAAAACAAGTTACTATTATATGTTACCACAAAATTATTTTTTAATATAATTTATATTTTGGTCTTGCAAATTAATCATAAGAAATCATACCTTCGAGTTTTATTCTCCTTATTTCAGGACTTCATGCATTATAATACGTCAATTTATCATATATTATTTCTAGAATAAAGAATTAGAAGAAAAATTGGAATTATCTGTAAGTCTGTTCATCATATTTTTTTTAAATATGGTTTACTATTAGTTATATATTATATATATGCTTGTTACTTAATTTTGTTACTAACTGTAACAAATTTTTAGTACATAATTGTAATCCGATTATGGCATGATAAATTATGTAACTAATGCCTTATTTGTATTAGATTTGAAAGCCGTTTTGTTGTGATTGACACCGATTTTGAAAGTAGGCACATTTAAATTCCAGAATTAGTTTAGAGTTTACAGATCCGGCTATCTCGACTTGTAGAAGAGGTCAGTAAAAGGAAAACAAGTGAAGAAAGTGGTTTTAAATCAATTCATAATCAGGATTTGCATTCGTGACTGTCAAGAGTAATGTGGTTATTATATAAAAAAATATATATATATATA
>NW_027111386.1:3142-3787 GCF_000696795.3 Halyomorpha halys
TATATACAAACAAAAGAATAAACAAGATGAACATAATCAAACTATCTGTATGAAAAATAAATAAATAAAATAACATAATGATAAAATAAAATATATGGAGAAATTAAATTTTACTTTTACAAATTGAAACCATCTGAAACTCGAGGGTTTCCGATTGTAAGACGATCCAGAAAATGGTCTCAACCAGTGTTATTATGTCTACTTCTGTATGAAATTATATATTTACGTAATTTAATTTTGTTTTAGTCTGTCTACACAGTGATAGAAAGCCGTCTCGGTGTTTCTGTGATCGGTGTTGCGGGTACAATAGAGCAACTACCCCGTGTCTATTTCAAAGTAGTTTTAATGGAAAATTTACGATTAAAAGTTCAATGATTGTAACAATGACTTAAAACATTTTGGGCTATTAATTAATAATAAATCAAAGAGTAAATAGATTTCCATTATGTTAAGATAGAGAAAAGAGACAGAGATGAAAAGCGAGGTATAGGGAGAGGTTGGTGAAAACCGTATTTTGGATGGGAATCGCTACAAATATACCATATAACCTTAGTTATAACATTGACAAAGTTAACAATATTTAATAAAATGATGCTAAAGGCGAATTTGATTAAAAACTGAGTAAGAAATTATATAAATTATAAA
>NW_027111387.1:0-3706 GCF_000696795.3 Halyomorpha halys
CATTTTTTAATTATTATTACTTCAATTCGTTAAATTTTCGATATCGATATTTCGATATTTTAAAATATCGATATTTTAGTGCCGATATAATATCGATATCGATATTGCTATCCGATATCGATATGGATATCGATATCGATATTTTGCTTTCGATATCCCATCCCTACCTTAATATACCTTAGCGATTAAGAACTTGTCCATGACTTTTTATGAAACATTTTGTGGTCGCGTTTTCCAGTATAACCTTTTTAGTCGAAGCCCTTCAATTATCTGACCCATTATTGATTTCTATACGTTACAAATACTCGGCTATGAAACCAATGAAATTAATTTATAATTTATAACCGTTCAATTAATACAAATGGATTGTTCAACTGTATCTCTGATAAGACCATAGCCGATAGCCAATGCAACCAACCGGAGCAGAAATTAATTATGTTTACTGAGGATGGATCTAGATTAGTATCGTTGATGAGGATTGTCTAATTATTGCCTGCGCCGTTTGGGGGATGTTTTCGGATCATTCGGTCCATTAATAGTCAGAAATCCAGGGTTGTTGTATGTTGAAAGGGATCCAGAATATCCAATAAAGTTGATTAACATCATAAGTCAGCTAGTACATTCCATCTCATGGAGGGATTTGATTTCCAATTAATATCATTTCAATAGATGCCTGCGATAGTAATGTCCAGTGAAAATAAAATTATAACTTGCACGACAAATGAATCGTCACATGGGATTCGAAAGTCATAACGAGCTAAAGTATTTTTTAAGGTTTAAGAAGTGGCCATACTCTGACATAAAGAAGCTTCAGCTTGTGTGGGTCCCAGGACACAAGGAAATCACAGGTAATAAAAAGCTGATCAGCTTGATAGAATCGGGGCTGAGCACCCTCCTATAGGGCTAGAACCATTCTTAGGCATTTCTAAAAGGCATCAGAGAAAAGTAGTTCTTGACTGGACATGGAAGAAAGCAGGTAAGGAGTGGAGAGACTGTATAGGGCTCAGACAGGCCAAGATTTTAATAACTAAACCCTCTACTTCTAAAACTAAGTGGCTGCTAGGCCTAAACAGAAACGAACTCTGTTTATTAATAAGAGTTCTTACAGGTCACTGCAGACTTAAAAGACATCTTAAGATATGTGGAGTAGTTTATGATGAAACTTGCTGCTTATGCGAACAGGCCCCAGAGACTGCCTTGCATTACATAGCTGATTGTGGTAGGCATGCGTCCCTAAGATACAGGCTTTTAGGATCTGATAGAACTACAGGAAAAGAGGCTTCCTCAATAGATTGGGAGCCCCTTTTGAATTTCATTAGAAAATCAAAAAGGTTCGACATACAGGAATAAGATATATAAAAGAGCCATTCCATTGGATTGTCTTGGGGATGGCAAAAAGGACCAATAGGTCCACTTGCCGGACTTGTTTTCCCACTATTATCTTAAAGAGAGGGAGAAAAAAAAATTGACCAATTAAAAAATGTCGTACGAAAAATACGTGAATTGAATCAAGGCTGTGGTTGAATTGGTAATTACATTTAAAGTGTTTTTCAAACAAGATACACAGCCTAGTTAGCGTTTTGAACGCTGATTATCAATACAGAACTAAACATTTTTAAATTATCATCTTTGCCTTCAGAAGTTACAATAAAATTAAAAGATTAGAGGCCGTGCATCTACTTCACCCTTAATAACTTTTTTTAATTAAAAAAAGAAACTTTCATAAATCTATTTTTTAGATAATATATAAGTAGCATACATTTATTAAATGTATGTAATTATTACCTGTGGTATGAAATTGAATTATTATAGTTTACTTCATTTTTACTTTTTTGTTAGTAGACTTTTAATTTTTACTTAGGCTTGAGTTAATGAACTCAGTCTCTCATATTATATTTTTTTTATTAAAATATATTGAGAGAGCAGCTTACGGCATCCAGCGCCATAATCATCTCTATTTAACAATTTTAGAATTAATTATTATAAAACATTGCTCAAATATGTAATTGCAATTTCTCATGCTTGTCACACAAATTATCAATCTGAAATCATATCTTTAATCTTTTTTTCTCAATTTTTCAGGACGTCATTAATTTGAATATATAGTGTATGTGTTTAGTACCTGTTACTGCTAAATTTTTTAAAAGTTAAATTTATTTATGTAGTTTCATTTATCATAGTTTATAATTGGTTTATCATATTATATAATTTTTTGATGTAGTTAGGTTTACTATATGACACGACTTTCTTATGCTAGAAGAGACATTTTAACTAATATACTTTATTAAATAAAAGATGATATGAAACTGAATAAGATAGGTAGTATCTAAAATATTTATTTAATTATAATTTTTAGACGTATTATTTTTTGCACTTATGAAGTTAGTAATAACCAGCAGCATTTTTTTTTTTTTTTGCCATTATTATCAAACAATGCCTAGCTTTTTTGTTATTGATCTATTAAAAAAAAATGCTTAAAAATCTACAATAAAGAAATAAACAAAGTCAAATGACATAATTTTAATTACTGGTCATTTTACAATGATTTATTTATTACTGGTTATGAATCAGTTTGGTAATTGAAAATAATTTATTAAATATGAACGAGATGGTCGGGGATGCGGTCAAAAGAGAACAAAAATAATTAACAACTATTTATTAGTTTAGTTACCTATTTACTGACAACTATGTACTTATTAATTACTATTAACAACTACTAGCAAATAAATATTTAACTATTTTGGTTATTTTTTGACCACACCCCCGACCACTCCATCTTTTGAAAACTACGGCCAATCATTTATGTGTATATAAAATTTAATAAACAGTTTAAACCTTCAAAAGACGCTCTAATTCTTTCTTGTACATTAAACCTCCTCGATAGGAACGCTAAACTTGGATACATCTTTAAAATTCTGGATTAACTAGCGCAGCCCTGCTTGTATTATTTTTTTATTTTTTACTGCTGACTTTATTTTAAATTTGCATGAGAAAAACGTCCCGAACTTCTACGGGAGAATATGAAAGTTCGTTTCATAATACGAAAAGAATGAATTTAAAAGTTTTGGGAGACTCGGTTCTCGGAGGTTAAACCGTGTAAAACTCCGAAAGGAAAACAAAGCGGCTAGGCAGCGGACCCAACTGATTGGAGCAATTAGACGTAGAAATTACTCTAGCTAAACTTCATGAATAATTCCGAAGGCGAGCATTGTCCACCGTGCCCCTCCCTCATTAAGGGGAAAAAAGCGACACGGTCCAACTACTTTTCGAAATAGTAACGATTTGTTATTTTCGGTCCCTCATTCATATTCAAATTTTCTCTGGGACTGTCCGAGCGTTTTGGGTTTGTATGAAAAAATAACAGTGGGGAGTGTGCATACCGTTCGTTAGCCTTGTCAGGGTGGAAAATGTGTGTATTTGACATTTATTCCTTAACACTTTGCTAAAGATAATATTAAAATTGTTAAAGTAAAGCAAAAACTCTCCTTTTTGATTTTCACTTACTGCACAATGTGGTGACGATGATAATATTTAAACACAAGTTAATAAATATTTAATAAACATAATTTAATCATGCCATTTATCAATTTCAGGCGCTTTTTAAATATTGCTCGCTCGATTTAACCATCTTAAAGTCTCCTATTCCCGTTTTTGAGGATTGCCTTTTTTAGTGTTATGATCTCCTCTTGTAAGATTGTGATATATA
>NW_027111387.1:3756-13131 GCF_000696795.3 Halyomorpha halys
TTAATTATATACATAAATGATTGGCATTATTTTTCAAAACAAGAAGGAAATGGTTGGGGGTGCTGTCGAAAAAGAACAAAAATAGTTAACTATTTATTTGCTAGCAGTTGTTAATAATAAGTAATACGTACATAGTTGTCAGTAGTTGTAACTAAAGTAATAAATAGTTGTTAACTATTTTTGTTCCTTTTTGACCGCACTCCCCACAATCGCGATCAACTTTAATAAATTATTTTCAATTACCAAACTGATTCATAACCAGTAATAAATAAATCATTGTAAAATGACCAGTAATTAAAATTATGCCATTGTTAATATTATTGAATAAATTTAACGAATTTGACTTTGTTTATTTCTTTATTGTAGATTTTTAACTGTGCATTTTTTCTAATAGATCAATAACAAAAATGCTAGACATTGTTTGATAATCATGGCAAAAAAATTGCTGCTGGTTATTACTGACCGCAGAAGTGTAAAAACAATATCTCTAAAAATTATAATTAAATAAGCATTTAAAAATATAAAGATTTAGCTAGCTGATTGTAAGAAATTGAATAATTAGTAATTTAATAAACTGAAACATTTATTTTCCGGTGAACAATCTTATTCAGTTTCATATCATATTTTGTTTATTGAAGTATATTGCATATTAACTCGATGAGATTAAATGAAACGAGCATAATAAATCATAGCATAGAATAACACACCCTGTGATTCAGGTAAAAAAAACATATCCTGTGTGACTAATGTGTCCAGTACCGAGATTTCGTTTGGTAACTTATTGTGTGCAAATATATTTTTAATTTTACATAGTAATTAAGAATATATTTGTCAAAATCAATGTGGGAAAAGGGGAAAGCCATAAATTTAAAAAAAAAAATTACTTTTATCCCTTCAAAATATTTTCCAGACCCTAGGCAGGCCGGACTAATTCGCCCAAATAGGATCCCCCAAATTATGCTCGGTCCTAAACTTAATGATTATTCGCGTTTTTCGAAAGCGCGTCTGTTGAAATGTCTGTTGAATACAGCGTGAAAAGATCATTATCTAGATTCTGCAGAAAAGTGCTAGATATTTTAATATAAATATTAAAAAAATATTACTCATCGGTTTCTTATATAAATGAATTAAAGATAATAAAACAAAACAATCGTGCAAAATAAGTAAATTTTAGTCAATTATATTTTTAATATCCAAAATGTTTGTTCTTGATGTTTCTAATTATTTCTAGTTGACTACTAATAATAAATATAACTATAAAATAAAAATATAAAAAATTAAACCATAATTTTTAATCAGATAATATTTTGGTTTAAAAAATTATTAAATTTTCCGTAATATTTTGTTGTCTAATTTATAAGGTTTTAATGCTGACAATTTTGATGAAAATCATTAAATTAAAAATGAATGAATAATAGAAATATTTACGAGAGGAATTCTTCCTCAATTACATCGTAGTAAATTTAACTATTAGAAGCAAAGCGCTGCCGGCTGTTGGGTGACGGCGACAGGACCGTCGCCACAGAGCGCCCAAACATCGCCCTACTGGAATAATTCATGAAGAGCCGAGAAGTGTAATTTTATCCTTAATTGCCCCAATCAGTGTCCCCAGGCACAATCTTCGCTACCCAGGTATCTCGGGCATCTTATGTTACCTCCCCCAGGGTAATAAAATTAATTCTCTGCCGCTGGTATTTAGCCCGCTGATGCCCTATCAACTAGGAATTCTAACGACATTTGAATGCGTCCCAAAGCGATAAAACTCTGGACCAATTCCGAATTCTTCCAGCTTCTTTAGGCCACTATCGGAAGGAGGGATATTTGAATAAACCTGCCGTTATCTTATACCTGAATACAAAGCTTTCAACAGGTCGTTCATCGAACAATCACCAACGGTTTTTAGATCTGTTAGGTCATAGATGATTAACCATTTGTCAAGGAACTATAAAAATATATTTATATTTTTACTACTAATGGGTAGTTTTTCTTTACGCCTGTAACACTCCATTTTAACTGAGATCAAATTTACCAAGTGTATGTAAATGTAATGTAAAGTTGTGAATAGCAATAAATAAACAAAAATATATATGCGTAGAGTTACAAGCTTTATTTTTCTTCCATTGGCGCCAAAATATCTTCTTATTTTGTGTTCCAATCTCTAGTATAGTACAATAACAAATATATCTCTACTGCAGGTTCTCAATGGAATGGAATTTTTCTAATCTTGTAAAATAAAATCCTACCAACATACTATTACACTCTAACTCATTCCTTTCTACTTATTCTAAAAATCCTTAAGTGCATTGTTTAGTTTCCTTAAACATCCTTCACATGATCTAGAATAATGGATAAGAACGAGATAAGAATAATAATGATAAGATAAAATTGGAAGATTCCGATCAAGTAGTTAACTCATCACCAATTCGGTCATCATCAGAACAAACAGTGCTCTATGGTACATACGCTGACAAAATGCAGCATATGTACATCAACTCTCTAATCATGAACAACTATCATCCAAACATATATTGAAAGGAGAGGGTGGTAACATACATCAGAAAGGTTGTATTCAAACAGTTGTGCAGTAGCAAACTGAAAGCAAGTACACGTAGTAAAAAAATGACACAAAATTATACGACAATTATAAAAATGCGAAAAAAAGTAAATAGAGAAATAAAAACGATTGAATTTTACAGCAGAGGAACGTTATGATAAATTAACTACTGATCAAAAAACATTAACAAAAATGTTAAGTTGGGGAAAAATAAATCCATTTTTTTTTTTTTTTTTTTTTTTGTGAAATTCAAGAATGTTTCGGATTGTCCGATTTGAGTCAAATATGCACCGTTTTGTTCTATAAATTGTTGCCATTTTAAAGCTAGCTTAATAATGCCTCTCTGATAGAAGTCGTCCCTATTACCGAAAAACACTAGTAACCAATTTTCACCGTCTTCCCTTGATGCAAATTTCTTATCACCGAGATAGTTTTGAAATGCAAGAAAAATATGATAATCACTGGTCCGAACTATATGGATGCATCAAAACTTCCCAACCAAGCTTCCGGAGTTTCTAGCAAGTCACTATAGGTGTATGTGGCCAGGCGATGTATTCTGTTGGCCAATTTTGACCGTTTCTGGTTAATCACTGATCATTTTTAACATCAAAGATACTCGAATGAAATCGACGAAACTATAATTGCCCGTAATTAGCTGTTACAGTATGGGGACCATAAGCACTATTCATAATTTCATTGTCTTTCATTTTCGCCTTTATCAAAGAAGAACTGTAGTTATTGGATTTTCTCTTCGTTATCTTCCATCTTTAACACCCTGTTATGTTAATTCACAACTGAATGAACCAAACAAAGTACGGGAAATGAATTTTTTTAGTACCCAATGTCACCTTGACAACGAGAATAAATCTGAATTGTATGATCGATACTTTGCGAGATATCGATCGCTTCAGCTATGTACCGAAAAAATAATGGATTTCTTTTTTCTCCAACCTTATATAAAACGCACCATTAGGAAAACAATGGTAGAGAAAAACATACAAATAAATTTTAATAGGTGTTTTTTTTTTTGTTCGTGATATTTATTCATACAAACACGTATTTTAGTCAACAATTTCATCTCTCTAAAATCATACAACTCTCTGCCTATTGCGTTACAGTATTACTATTAACCACATGACAATGTACGCTATCAACTCAGATGTTTTTGATATTACTTTCACACTCATTGTACCTTTAAGTAAAAAATCACAAATTACCGATCATGCAGAAATCAAGAGCCTTGTTCTATACATATTGAAACAATCAGTTCTTTTTCAGCAGGTAATTGATTATATAAAACAAAATCCGATCAAAAAGTCGAGTGGTGGTGACTCTGTTATTCCCCAGAATTTTATTTAGTTCCAAAGTGTACGCCGATGTTACAAACCCTCAAGATAATCGTAACAAAAAAAATTAAAGGCTTGGCTTCCTCATTTAACTTCTTTTATAGGGTTTTTCTTATCTTGCTTTAAAATATTTCCTAATAGCAATTAGAGCTGTTGTTAAGATAACAGTTATAATTTTTTAATATTCCAAAATAAGAAACTATAAAAAAACAGTTCATATAATCTTATTAACCCTTGCCTCATTAAAATAATTTATATATATGTGTGTGTGTGTACTTGTGATTGTGTTTAGATTTTATTTAACTCAGTTGTTTTCTCATTTTCTATTATTTAACTCAATTATCCACCTATGTTTATTCATGATTTTATTTTTTGTAAATATGCATGTATCGTATAAATGTGTGTATATATATAATAAAATTTAAAAAAAGAAAAAAAAATCTTTATACATTTTTTAAATTGATACTGAGCGTCAGGGTGAGTCGTAATAATTTTCCTTATTTTATTAGCTAAATTGGTGAATTTATACTTAAGAATTTTGAATTGTGCAGTTTGTTCAATAATTAGTTTTTCCTTTTTGAAATTAGAAAACGAAGAAATGATTAAATTAAGAGGGAATAATATGTATAAATAAAACAGAGAGCGGAATATGCTAACAGCCAACAATGAACAAGGAATATTTGAAAATACAATTAAATGAGAATCTACGTACTAAAGAGGAAACCAATTTTTATTTAAAATATAATTTGTATGTATTAATGGTAGCAAAGTGATATCTGTAAATAAATGGATAATTTATAGTATGGATAAGCAAAATCTAAAACCTAAAAAGATTGTGCATGTCTCTCCGGGCCAAATTGACTAAATGTTACGGTAGCCCAGGAGGTAGTAATAAAGGAATATTGCTTTACGAAAAATTATATATAAAAAAAAAATAATTTAACAAGTTAAAGAGAATAAATGAAAATTTAACAAAACTATAACTTACAGAAAAAATGATGTAATGTATATCAAAAAGTTTTTTTTTAACAAAGTAGTATCTTTTATTAAAAATGTATTATTATTTCTTGACCGCAAAGGCAGTCTTTAAAGAAAATTATTAATATTGAGCTACATTTTATTGGTACTTGAAACTTGGAAACCAAAAGCAATTTTGGCTTTTAGCTTACGGAATGGATGAAAACTTCAAAACTTGATAAGCAGAAAAAGTAATAGAATAATCAATAAAAAAAAAAAAATATCACAAAAGGAGTTAAATTTACGTAAATTCTTAGTTCGCTAAGTATGAGGTGTTGAAAGCAAAAGTGATTTTAAAGTTTTTTCCTTATTCTTTTTTTATTTAAAAAAAATCTGTATCGCTACAACAGATAAAGGGTCAGGGGTTCAGTAATTTGTAAAGAAGTACTTTTACTAGACCAACAGTTTTGCAAGGAGGAGATTTGGTCAGAATCACGTTCGACCGCCAGATTTTTACCCAATTAATGGTGCCTAATTTAAGAGGCTAGGCGGACCCCAGGAGGGCTCCAAAACCCCACAGGGTTGACTCATGGCTAAAGTGTAACATAAAACAATTTTCTGCCCAGCCGGATTAGAACTCGGGTCCTCAGAGTTAGCAGCATCGTGCCTTACTATGGTGCCACCGCGCACTCTCATTATCATTAAAAAGGAAATTAATTAATTAATAACTAAAAGAATTACCTTGAATTTCTTTTAAACTGTCGATTACCCTTGTAAACAAAAATAGCTAATATTCCTTACTAAAATCGTTATAGAATTCTCCTAAAGTATAGATTAACTCCAGTTTTGTTTTACACCGAATTTTACTCTCAATGCGATAACAGAAGCCATATAAAAAGGGTTTCGAAATAACCGAGCATTTTTGTTTGGAAAAAGTTTTAGTACAAGCTTACACTTTATCTTGGAAACATTTTATAGGGTTTCTATCATAAATTTTACGTCAGAACGTTTATTGTAAAATTCTTTCCGAAAACTTTTATAATAAAATCTCTATGAAGACCTTTGCTTAGAAATGTGTACACCAATTCTAAACTTTAAACATTCTTAATAGAACCTATTAGTGAAGACAATTATAATAAATGCATTTATAACAAAACTTCTATTATTACACTTTTTTTTGGTTATGTTCCATGCTGCACGGAGGTTCAGATAAAATAAGGTTCAGAGTTATAAAAATAGATTTATTTTTTTTTAATATTTCCGGTTTATCATCTGTAGAATCCAGTTCTGCCGCCCAAGTACGTAGAAAAGTATACTTGAAATGTTACGGTAGGAGCTTTTATAAGGTTCCTTTAATAAAATATCTCTTTGAACTATTATAAAACAATCTAATTTCAAAGGTTTTTCAAGTCAGTTTAATTGAAACTTTTTGGAAAAGTTCAATAACTGTATAGAGCCCTGCATTAATCTACTTTTTCAAGAAGTAAAAAACGTGAAATATTTCTTTTCTGGAAAATATACTTATGAATTGGAAAGAGGTCCTCAGCTTGCACGATGTTAGTCTGCTTGGCTAACTTAATTATTTTTGAAATTCTTATACCATTAACCATTCAGTCGAAAATAAAGGAAGTTGAAGTTATAAAGGAAGAACAAGATGAGCCAGCACGCAGCATAGATAATGTAGAGAAGAGATGGTGGACAGGAACAGATGACACCAGAGGTACCTCAGTACGTGTGGGCAGCCAGCACCTCCGCCGTAAAAGGAAAACGATAAAGTGGAGAAAAACTACCGAGCCTGGAAGAATCATTCTGTCAACATAATGTACTCGTCGTTGCATGAGTCCTGCACATATACATTTCCATACAAGATGTATCTGTAGGCTGCGTAGATATTTATGTTGGAGGATGAAGCGCAGACGTTATTTAAAGCGCAGTGAATATCAATCGCTTTAAAAGCAAGTAGATTATTTATTTATTCTCTGATAATTCTTGATGTTCCTCGTATGTACACACAAACACACAGATATATATTTATTTCAAAATAATTAGTAATGTAATCGATGGATTTGAAAAGAACAGAAATCGCAACCGACTAAAATTCAGTATTTTTTTCATTAAAAAAAATTAAATTGGTAATGAAGAATTTCGAATTAATTAAATTATTATAATGGTAAAATAAATTTATACAGATTCAGTTGCTCTATTTCATTAGTATTTTTTATGCTTTAGAAGGACGAAATGCCATCTGATATCTCTGTATTTATGTGATCTTGTGTTTATCGTCCGAATTGGAGACTTAAGAATTAATTAATTTGTGTTGGAATTTTTCGATTCTATTTCATTTCCAGTTTTTGTCTTCTTTTTTTTTTTTTTTTAGTTTTGCTCCTATTGATAAAAATAGACATATCATTGACTTTTTTTCATTTAATCGTATAAATGAATTTCCCGATATGTAATATTTAGAGAAATTTGCAAATAAAGATTAAATTGAGAGTATAAATGGACTCTTTCTTCCAATTTCAATGGATTTATGATTAATTTAATAGTTGTTATTTTTTACTCAAGTGAAACTAAAAATAATAGGAGAGAGAGGAGTGCGAAATGAAACACTTGAAGTGCTGTCAAAGACTGATCTATTTGCGGAGCCTGTCCGTCTTACATATACAATCGGTCAGCTGTTCTCGATCAGCTGATATGGACCAATCAGCTGACAGTCCGTAACTTAGAATTGTGAAAACATTTGCAAAAGTAGATATTTTTAAATTTTTAATATCTTTATTGAAATTTACAACTGTATATTACACAATACATTTAGTAAATATGATCTTAGTTAAAATGGAGTGTTACATGGAGTGTGTTTCAGGAGCATCGGAGGTTTGTCAGGAATGGAAGAGGATGCAAGGTTAGAAACTAGGGGGTTTGAGTGGAGCAAAAGTAGATATAAATATATAATTATCAGTGGCTTCCAACCGGAGGTTCGCGGATCATAGATGAGCCGGGAGAGCCTTGGGATTTACCGGCGGATTGTCCGGCAACACATTCTTGTCAAGGTTTGTTGTTTGTTGTTATTGCCAATTACATCGAGAATTAGAAATGGAATCAATAGACTATATCAATGACTATATCAAAAAACGGTTCATAAAATTCCACTTCCAGTTACAGAGAGTCAAAGGAGTAGTAACTTACAACTTGGAAAATTGAACTTCAACCCGAAGACTGAAGCCCAGGCTGCTGCAGAGCATCCTATTATAAGTTCTATATTTATCGATTCTATTATTGACATTACTGCAATTTCATTTTATTGAATACATAAATTTTCATTTTTATTTATACTTCTAGTACTATTTATTTTATCTTAATTTTTTTTTCTTATAGTTAGGAGTGTCTTATGTACGCGACTATACGCCCATAACCAATTGTTAAAATAAAAATGTAACTGTTATATTAGCGAAGTAAGGCCCACCAGACAAAAATAATACCTAATCGGCCTTTAAATAAAAAACAAAAAAAAAAAAGATTTGATGTTAGAACCATTTTATTAATTACCTTTCCAAATTTTTGATTTTGAGCTAAAAGGATTTAAGAGAAAAATGTATTGATGTAAAAGTGAATCAAAGTACACTTTTTTGTAAATTAACTTTCAGATATTTTCTATGAATACCCTCTTGTGTCCCAAGTTTGGTAGTGGGGTGGTTATAATATAGGCGAAATGGTTCTCAAACCACATATACCCAAATTAAAGTGGTTTGCTGTGTTAATTTTCAATTTTTGAACTGATTACTCTGGTCTAATTAAAACTTATATTAAAGACTCCGATAATTTAAAGATTAATATTGCTCCACTTTCGAAATTTTCGCTGAAATTTTAAATTAGCCTGTTTGTTCTTTATTTTAGAAATGAAATACAGTACATAGAATAATTTTTTTAAATTCTAATGTCTTAAAATAAAGTATGAAGTATCTAGCAACTTTAACTTGATAATGCTTAATAAAAGTGCAATAGCCACATATCACATACTGCATATTTACTAAGCAAGTGCCAGGAATCTACCGTTTTTGCTTCGAGAATAATTCAAATAAGATGAAACTCTTTACACTAAAATCGGTCTATGTTATGTATAATTCAATTATTTAAGTTTAAATTGAGTAAATGTATCAAAATAAAACATATCTCAGTGTGAATTTATTGACGAGCAAAAGGTAAGTGAAAACAATGAATGAATATGTATCAAATATTCCATTAATTAAAAATTCACATTAGAAAGGTTTTAGAAAAGTTAGTAACTGAAATTTCAATAACTTTTTTTATAAAGTATTACATTTATAAATCTAGATAAAAATAAGCATTAGTTTAATTAAAAAAATTATTAGTATAATTTTAATTTATAATGAGGATATGAAAATTTTAAGGACGTTCGCTCCAAGGCATTCTCAGATCAAATACTGCGTATTTCTCAATGAGGGCAGAATAGTTGATGTTGAGTTATCTAGAAGTAAAAAATTAATGTTTAAATTTTAT
>NW_027111387.1:13587-21670 GCF_000696795.3 Halyomorpha halys
AAAGTAAGAAGCATTTTGGACTGTAAGGATTTGATTCTGGAGGAATTTGATGGTTTAGTGGAGCCCCAAAGCTCAACTCCGTATGTCCAGATAGGCCTTATAATAGTCATGTAGATCAGTCTTTTTTAATAATAATATTTGATAAGAAAAGGTAATATTTGAAGCCAACTGTTGCTTAGAATTAAGAACGCTATCAAACAACTGCAACGATTAATTATATGCTGTTTCTTGTTAATTTTTTCATAAGGCTATATAATCAGCAATTAATCATTCAACATATAATTCAAATAATCAACTCAAAGATCGCGCAGTTTTGCTGAAGGGACTTACTGGAAGACACGGATGTGTTTTGAAAAGACTAGAATAGAAACTTCTTTCAGTTAGAACCTTTTTGGCCCGTAGTAAGCGAATGTAAATAACTCTAATTTTATATATACATATTTTAAAAATTGTGACGTTATAATGTATGAGCAACATTTCTTTCTTAACGGGGCGGCACAACCCACAGGTGGGATCTGAGGAGATGTAGGAGGGCATTCATGTGACGAGATTTTGTGAGGGCGTTTAGGACCAGCTGCATCCCTCCCTACCACGAACAATACCTCTAGATACGTCTAGAAAATATCCACATAGGTATTATTCGCGGTTTAAGAAATTAGATTACTGGACAATGGGATAAATATTTTGGATGAAATTCTTTTTTTCGAGACAGAATAGGCCTAAGAAAACAGTGTGTTATTATTTTCGATCATGTGATTAAAATTTAACTGGACCGAATAAATCTGAATAAAATATATTTTCTGTAATTTTTAAATACTTCATCATCAGAAACAAAGTATAATGCTAAAATTGCTATTTTGTTATCCAGTGCTGAGGAATTTTTTCGGATTTCGCAATCAAATTTCATATAATTTATATTATAATTATATAAAATGGTGATTATTATGTATCCTGAAAACCTCTTTCAAAAGTACAAACCTAATTTTATAAATGAAGAGTGGTTAATACAGGGCAATAGCTTGGCGAAGAAGCTTGGTAATATAAATATTTTTGTATAAAAATCAGCATTACATATTTTTATTCCGTAGATATTTCATTTAAAATTAAAAAGGAAGGAGAAATATTTTTTAAAAAATAATCATCTTTAAAATATAAGAAAAAATTATTGTGTAAGTGGCTGGGAAAGGGAGCGGGTAGTTATTTTACGGCTCAATGTAGTGAACCCCTGGTTGTGGCACGCGTATAAAAAAAGATAAGGAACTCCTCGTATACAATATTTCGCCATTGGGTGTGTACATGGCAGAATTACCAATCCGCACGGAACCGCAGGGTCTGGTACATAAGTAATAATACAAAAAAGTGAAAGTGAAGTTGTTAGATGGGATAATGAATGAATCTATTAAATAATGAATAGTACTTTATTTACTAATATCCGGTGAATAAATTAATACGAAGATGAGAGTATTTCGTTACGCTTTTGAAGGAGCTATTTAGCATAGCAGGGATAAACTTATGGATAGTTAAGTCTTACTATCATCTTCCCCAACCTATAAAGTGGGGAATTTATCTGCATTCTCAAGATAAGGCCTGATTGTTAGGAAATCTTTATTTAAAACGTCACTAAATGCTGTATATTAAAATTATTAATTTTTAATTTAATTTAAGTATTTTTTTTTTAAATGCAATGTCTCAACTATGGAGAATCATGATATGCAGGACAAGAAAAGGGGAGTATGAGTAACATACAGAAAAAAAATCATAATAACAATATATGAAGATTGCAAATTGATATCAGTAGAAGATTTTAAGGTCAGTTTCTTTTACGAGGACTTAGGGTTTAGTATGATTCACCTTTAGCATTAATTGCTTTTATTACGAGTTCTACTGGAAGGATTTAAATGAAAAGTGGATGCGTAGGTATTTATTATATGATCTTGGGCTAGGTATGACCTTTCAGACATGGCTTATAATGAGGTTCAGAAGAGAGTGACACAGAAAAGAAGTATTTTATAGCATTCCCATAACCATTCATGTAAAACTTAATCTCAACAAAGGTTGTATTCATAAGAAGTATAATGGGCGTGTTAGTCAGCACAAGAGAATGTACATAAAATAAAAAAAATATTGTGCTCAGTCCTCTCAGTTATTTGTTCATTGAAAGTTCTTAAGTAGAAGGAATCCCAGATTGCAAATTATGATTCGCGCAAAATCTTTGTGATAACTTTTCAATTTGATCTAATTATATATACAATATCATAATGAATTAATATATAATTATAATCGACCTGAAATTCATAAAATATAAAATTAAAAAATGTATTTCATAAATCATTGTATAAAAAATAAAACAAACTCGGAAATATTGAAGAAACAATAAGCAAATATAAAAACAAAAACTAGTCCTTAATTTTCTCTCAGATGGTACCCAAATATGTATTAAAGAAAATAATATAGGAAAATTATTTATAGGCGTCTCATATGAGTAAAATAAAGCTGATTGTTAGATAAAACGTGATATAAAAGATATTACTTAATACTTGCCAAATTAGTTGCTAAGGATTTCAGAGATGATTCGGAATATATTTCAATAATTCTTAACAATACGAAAATGGCAACAATGAATATCATATGCTATTAGGCAAGGAGGATATCACGGTTGGAGGGTTTCAAGAATTGAAGGGGCACTAGCAACAATTAAAAATGTCTCTGTCACCTCTCAGATGACGTGCGACAACTGGAATGTAACAAAAAAAAAATTAAAGAACGAATTTTAATAAAATTTGCAGATATTTTAGAATGGATAAAAAAATTTACTGTTAACATAATTTCCATAAAGATGAGTAGGAATACTTCAGCGCATTCCGCAAGCGGCCGGTGCGAACGATATCCGCTAAGGATCGCTTGGCATCACGAAGCACGGCCCGAGTAAAAAACTGTTCACGCAGAGATATGAATAATTTAACAAGGTAGCTCATTAAGTATGTATAAACACTTATAAAAACAATAGAGGCTTTGATGTGTTCATCAGCCTCTCCTCCCCTTCCTGCCCACATTATTAGTCGACTCGTTTCTTTTTTTTTTTATAAAGAGTTTATTGTTTTTCAAAGCGAGCCTTAAGTGGAATTACACTCTGTATGGTACATGGAACTCACTAAGTTATGCAGTGCTTCACTGTGGAACGATATATTGTTTAAAAATTGATATATGTTCTTGATAGAAGAACACATTGTGATGCAAATCAGAGAGCACTCGTTACGTCAGAATATTCAATTGTTTATTTGTAAGAGGTATTTGTAAACTTATTACAAAATCTTTATAACATAATAACCTGTATTATTTAAAACAAAATCTTTATAACATAATAACCTGTATTATTTAAAACAAAATCTTTATAACATAAAATGATTAATAAAGATTAAAATTAATTATGTAAATCAATATTTTTGTTGAAAAATATTTTTATCAAAGGTTTTCTATTGAAAGTTTGGTAGACTAGGGTTTTTGGACTCAAAGGACCTCAAAACATGTCCTTCGAAAACTCAAATTCGAATTATTCATATACTATATTTTAATTTTTTATGTAGTAAGATTACTGTAATAAAATAAACATGGAGACTTAATCTCAGATTACTGAATTGTTTTTCAGATCTATAGACCATTACCGGTGAGTGACGCGGTGAGAGGGATGCGCTGGGATCTCAAAGAGCTCATACCTTTCATACGTTGGGGATAGAGTGGGCTCAGGGATCCTTAGGTCGATAGTATAAACATTGTATATAAGAGTGTAAATGCGACTTGTGATTTTTTTTTTCATGTATATAGTTTGATTATGTTTATTTTCTCTATCCTTCTTTTTATATATACTTAGAGAGAGATTTTATTTATTTTTATATATATATTTTTTCATTTATTTATTTCATTTTATTCTTATGTTATTTCATTTTAGTATGAATGCGATCAGTTATCAATATTACATATTGCCACGTTGTGGACGATTGTAATATTTATCGATAAATAAAAATTTGAAATTAAAAAAAAAAACTGTAGGTAAATCTCAGCTTATTTTGTATCAGACTTAAACTTAATTAACCTAAAATCGTTTCTAAAAATGGGGAATCTGTTGTCTGTTTGAGAAAGGTCAAAGAAAGTTACTAATAATCAGTAACTACTTTTAGTTTAATTAAAAATAAATTTAAATTTCTCATTATGACAAATTCGTCTCGTTTTCATGAAAACTTTGTTTGGTACTATGCTACAATTCGGAATTAGAATGTTTCAGTTATCTCTTCCTACTTCCCGAAAATGTTCTTAACTTAAAAAACATAAAATTCAATCCTATCTTCTCTTTTCGTGATTAGCCCAAATAAACTTTTCTGTTTCTGTTGAGGTTGTGTTGTACCTTAATCTCAAACCATAAGACATATTTTTACACGTGAAGGATTTCTGAATTTAAGTCGCCTTTCACATAAATATAAATATGTTTTCAATTCGATTTCAATTTTAAACTGATTAGAATATCCAAAGTTCAGTGACTACTCAGTATAAATTTGATATTCGCCTGCTGTTGAAGCATTCAAAGGTAAATCGTTTCTGCTATTAGTTCTAATATATATATTATATTCGTATAACTGGATCACATTCATATAAATTATTTAAATTTGGATTACAAGTATTGAAGTAGGAATAGTAATTATCTTTTCTGTTTTCCTATTTATTTTTCCAATTCGATTTGTTTTTTTTTCGATCAAATTTCGATGATTTTTTTGTTCTTATAGATGACCTGAATTTAAAAATCAATATGATACTTATATTTTTTAATCGTTTGTTTTATTGTAGCCAAATATGTTTAATATGCCTTATATATGTTCAGACCTAACTAACAAATTTAAATCAGTAGCGACATTTACTTCCATTCAAAAGCAAAGGCGTTAAAATACATATTTTAGAAGATTTAATGTTAATGGTTAATATTATTTATAGAAGAACGAATTTAATGGAAGTTGCATAAAAATTGATAAGAACAAGAAACCAAAAGAGAGTTTGAATTGGTTCTGAGAAAGACAACAAGAAAAAAATTAGTAACAAAGACATGATAATGAATTAATTACTTTGAACTTACTAACCAGAAATAAAACACCCACAAACATGTACCATACGTCAACTGATCTTCACTATCGTAAACTTTATAGCCAGAAAAACAGATAAAATGACATAAATAAACAAAACGTCAGCTCACTACTTGGAAAGAGCAGACGTTTATACAGTAAGTAATAAAATATTGAGGAGCCATTAATGTGGTACGTGGTACTAAAATTTCTAAATAAATAAATAAACGTGAATGATCCGTGAAAGAGCCATGGTTTATTTTAAAATTTATATGTTAAGAATTTGCAAAAATCATAACAACACTAAATTCTTCAATAATGTTTACAAATCAAAGACGTTGATACTTAAATACCAATTAACAACTCATTAAATTAGCAATTATCGTCCATAAGACCTATTAAAATTTGAATAATTCATCTGGGACCAGACCAGAACTTACAAAGAAAACTTGGAAACATTCGGACAACATCCTTATATAATATTTATTCTACATCCCGATTTCCTTAACCCAATTCACCATGAATGTATAGAAGCATAACTAAATACTCCTCTCCAAATTACCCTCCCACCTAAAGCATTTCATCCTTCAGAAATATTCTGCGTCATTCAGGGATTACCTACCCGCAAAGCTCCTAGATACGCCCCAATAACATTCCACTTCCATGAAAAGCCATTCTATTCCTATATACGTATAAAACGCTGTACTCTGTCCCACACATTTTCCTGACCCATGGAAATTATTCATAGTCAAAATGATCCCCAAACCCTAAAAACCGCCATAATACCCATCCTCCCACCATCCTATGTCTCTAGAGCTTATGGGCAAAATCCTCGACAAAAATCATTTTTATACGCCTACACTTCACCCTTGATTTCAATCATATAATCCAAGATCACTTGTTTGTATTCCAAACACTATCTTTAGTCCACAATCGAGCAATGTCATCGTGTGGTGGACATTGTGTGGTATTCTTTGGAGCGCGGGAGTGTTAAACAGGCTTTTGATCGAGTCTGGAACCTAAACTGCTTTACAAACTCCGAAAATTCCTACCTCCTGCATACTTTCTCGTTATCCGTTCCTTTCTCACTGATTGATTTTTCAAAGTATTCCACAAAGTTCCTATTCATTCCGATTCTCTCAGTCCGCTGGTGTTCCTCAAGGACATCTCATCTAAATTCTAACTCTATCCTCACCACGTACGCCGATGACACATGTGTGCTTGCATTGAATAATTAACAGTTAATGTATTATAAACTCTCCAGTTTCATATCACAACCCTCAAAGAATGGTGTTGAAGTTGGAAAATTAAAATGAATCCCAACAAATCCCATAATATCACCTTTGCTGACGGCCCTACAGTATCCTTAAATAATGTTGCTCTGACCCCTGTCGAACAGTTTCTCTACCTCATACTACATCTGGACGAACGACTAACCTAAAATGCTCACTCAAGACTGAAATCTGCACGTAGATTCCGACTATTACAGCAGTTACTAGACAAATGCTCTAAACTTCCAATCTATTTCAAATGACTATAATAAGACATATCTGGACATACGCAGTTGAGCTTTGAACCTTCGATTTCATTTCGTATCCAATTCTTACAATCCGAAATTCTTTCCTAAAATCTTCATAGCTCCTTACTTTGTCACTAATAAAATGATCTTCAATAAAATGAAGACCTTAATGTTCCATAGGTAATCAATGTAGTCCAAACCAGATATCAAGACTCCCATTATAAACTTCCTAACCACCCAAACCCACTTATAACCTTACTTTCTCTTCCATTCCTAACAATCCTCCGAGGAACCTGTTAATAAATCAATATTTATTACATTTATTAGTAAATAAAACTTAAACGACAAATTAATAAACACTATGTTTTACTTTTAACTCTGAAAAAGAACGATTTTTTTTTTTAACCAATTAAAATTCTAAACTTAAAACTTTTTCAGTTTTAAATTATTTAAAAATTATAATTTCACCCGGTCAAATAGTGTTACAAATCAAAATTTTCGATAACAATTCAATCTGTCTCTATGTGATGCTTCTATAATACTTTGTAAATAACTTTCCAAAAAGTTGATATTTTTATAGAAAACATTTCAATCATCTTAAGATTTGGCACAATGAAGAAATGACAAAATATATTAACTTGATGTAAATCTCATAGCTGATTAAATTGTTTAAATTACTTTTTTAATATTTTTCTATTTTAATTATTTCTAATATCAAAAGGAATAATTTCCCTATTATTATATCTACTGTAATGGATTCTATAGTTTTGTTAATTCTGTTTGTGTCATACTAACTTGTAATACAATATTATTATTTTTACAGTTACACGGGCAGGACTTACGTTTATTCTTCTTTTTTTTAATAACAAGTGTTGCACGAAAAAACGGGATTTATTCATTTTGTTTAACTTTCAAATTAAATTTCAGGTATTTCAAAATCTATATCATATTGAACACTATATATAAAATATTTCATATCAATATGATTGTTTGTTTTTTTATTTAGTTTGTAAATAAAATAGAAATGAATTGATTTGAAATAATACAGTCTGTATGAGAGAGCTGTGCGATATGCCCTGATAAAAACCAGGCTCGTCTGTGAATTTCGTGCTCGGTTGGTCAGCGATCAGCAAAACAAAATGTATGCTCCACTGAACTGACCAATTAAATTACCCGTTTTCTAAATTACTGACAGCCTTCAATCGCAAACAATTAATTATGCATTTGGATTTATTGGCCCGTGAGTTAATGGAACCGGGGTTGTAGCTCATATTACTGAAATGTTATTTTAAGATATGTTCTCTGGCTCCCGATAACCAACTAATGGACTGTCAGTGTTTACTTTTCTGATAATTTATGTGTTTACATAATATTTTCCAATCCTTTTCCTTTCTGAAACCAATGGCGTATTTTTTTTTTATTGACAGATTTATTTATTGATAGATATTACAATCTGCCA
>NW_027111387.1:21785-30792 GCF_000696795.3 Halyomorpha halys
CAAGATGAACATAATCAAACTATCTGTACGAAAAATAAATAAATAAAATAACATAGTGATAAAATAATATATACAATATTTACACAATAGACCTGAGAATCCCTGAGGCCACTCTATCTCCCACGTGTGAGGGGTAGATCAGACCTCAAAAGATCCCAGCGCATCCCTCTCGCCACATCACTGGTAATGAGCCAATGGAGGCTGAGCAAGTGCGCTAAACCCGCAAACACTCAACAATGGCGTATTTAACACATAAACTTGACTTGACTAAAAAAATTAAATAACTGAAACATTTCATCTTTCTCATCTGTTTTTTGTTGAGCTTAATTTTATTTAGAATCTAGACAAAAATTTTTATCATTTTATTTATTGATAAATATATGATTAAATATTATCATGATCTGCTACGACATTGGTCAATAAGTATTAGTAAGAAATGATCACGTTCATAGTAAAATTAAAAAAAAATAAATAAAGGAAAATCAAAATTGACATAAAAAATAAATAAATAAAATTTCTATATGTATATAAACGGAAAGATAAATAAAATGTACATGACCAAACTACGTAAATGAAGAAATAAGGATAAATTAAAATGAGTGAAATTTTAAACTAATATAACAATATAACAAATAAATAAATAAAAAAAAAAAAAAGAAAATATGCCGTAGTCACATTTTCACTGTTATGTACAATATTTACGCTCTCGACCTGAGGATCCCCGAGCCTACTTTATCATCCACGCATGAGGGTTACAGCAGAACTCTTCCCCACATCACCCCGTCACTGCTCATTAGCCAGTGGAGGCTGAATAAGTGCACTAAAGCCGCAAACAGTTTAAATTAAGGTATGAAAATGGCCTGCGCGGATTTTGCGAAAGGTATTTACAAATTCTTGAAATGTATAAAGTAAGACACAAATCCGTTATAATTTTAGGTATGATGCCTTGAATGATGGAAAAAAAAATTGATCCTGATAAATTTTTTTTTGTAATACAATTTTCAGTCATTAATTCTTCTTTAATAACAACTACAATTGATTTAAAATTCTATTTAGAAATTTTTTTTCCAACTCTGTTTCTAATTAATTAAAATAAAAACTATTATTATTATTTATTAAATCATTTATAATTATTAAAATAATAATTTTCTATAGGAAGTTAGGACATGAAAAACATAAAATAGAATTAATAAAACTATTGGACCCATAAAGTAGATATAATAAGAGGAATATTAATCCTATTGAAATTAGAAATAATTAAAATAGAAAATTACTCAAAAATAATAAAAAAACATCTTGTGACATTAATATCAAGTTAATATATTTTGTAATAGCTTCATTCTTACCTAGTCATAAGAGAATTGGGATGCCTTCTATTAAAAGTAAATATAATGTAAAGTTATTATTAAAAATAATGTTGTTACACTCGGCTGATATTCGAGTTCTGATATAAAAGCTCCATTAAGTTTAAAGTTATGTTCTTTGTTCTAGAAAAAAAGTGGAGTATCATCTTCAAAGCTCTTTATATGACGTCAACTACAGTGAAATATCACAAATAACTTAATAGAATTGATCTATCTCGCAAGACTTACTATATAAAGCACTCTAAAAAGTTTTAGCTTAATAGAATAAGTGAACTTTTCGCTGACGGGCTCCTGAATAAATGGATTTTATTACTCCTATACGCCATCTTTGAATTCGCTTTTTAAACATATAAATGTCATATAAATGAACTAAAATTACTCACTCCTTTTGCATTGTCACGTTTATTTTAGTTTTAATTTATATATTGTTATTTACAACTGTATAAAAATATACAAAACAAGTAAATTTGCTATAGGTGATATGATACGATACAATCATGTACATAATCTACCCGTTAATAAAACTCCAATAATATTTCAAGAGGAGAAGATCTCGAGGCCATCTTCTTTTCAGACGCCTAGGAGGATTATTAGGTATGAAGAAGGCAGGGTAGAAACAAGTGGGTTTGGGTAGTTGGGAAGTTTATCATAGAAGGATCGGCAACATATAGAACATTGAGGTCCTGATGGATGACTTTATTTGTGACCAAGTAAGGAGCCTTAAGGATTTTGAACAGTATGGATAGGATTCGGGTGGAATTTGATGGTTTAGTGGAGCCCCGAAGCTCAACTCCGTATGTCCAGATAGGCTTTATAATAGTCATGTTCATCAGTCTTTTGTAATGGATTGGAAGTTGAGACCGTTTGTCCAGTAGATGTTGTAATATTAAGAATCGACGAGCAGTTTCCTACCTTTTTAGTTTTGTATAAGGATTTTTTGAATTTAGGGGCAAAAAACTACGGATGGTTATGATTGCCCTTGTAACTTATGAAAAATAAATACGTATTAAATAGATATAAAATAAATTGAAAAAGCGTTATTAACTTCTTTTACTGATTAAGGAAGATGATAATTAGTACTAATTATGTTGAGATAATTCTTAGTATTGAAAAATTATGATAATTATTGAACGACAATTCACAATACACAATTCTGACTCGTACTAGAGTAAAAAATCTGATAGTTTTAATGAATTTAATGTTTTTGTTGATATTCTCCATCGTTATGTTTTGTTAATGACCCATATGTATCGGAAGTCCTCAAAAAACATTTTTGTTTTCAGTAGAAAAAAAATTGTATGTCGAATAATTGGTGACGCCATGCTTTTAAATGTCCCTTCTTTCTATCCGAACTAATCCACTTAGATAAAGTGAAATTCATATATAATAGTTCATCTTCCGCGTTTTCACTAGGTCATCACTGACTTTCTAACACTATGGGATTGTTTTGACTCGTAATGGTATCTGTTAAGTGGATTTTGTTTAGTAAACACACAAGGGGACCACCTACTGGACTGATGGCGTCCTTGTTAATTTGTCTCCTTTATGAACGGTTAGAGCGGAGATCTTTAACTACAGGAAGAGGATAAAAACAAAATGATGAAAAAAAAAAAAGTAGACATGAAAGAAATAAGGGGATAAAAAAGAATCAACAAAAGGATACGGCCGAAAGGATTCTAAAGAGGGCGGGCCTTTGACTGTGCCTGGTCACCGCACCCAGGGATCCTCAGGTAAAGGTATCTTGTGACGCAGATCCAAGTTAATACTAGATACAAATATTTATCTGCCTATGTAAATGCAAATAATTTATTTTTTGCTAATAATAAAATGGATTTAAACTCCATGTCAAATATAGCACTACCAGTACCTAACGTACCAAATTTATATGTAATTATAGTTGGTTCCTTCTTTAAAATTTTTAAACAAATAGGTACCACCGGCCGTTCCTAAATCCACCTGCCGTGGTACGCTCCCGTTTGTAGTAATTAATCCGTACAAGGATGATAACATACAGTCCACAAAGAGGCAGTCAGTCGTAAAACATGGTAACTGATAAAATTAAAACTTTTAAACTGTTAAAAATGTTACTAACATTATTCTCTTAAGAATAAAAATTTCCTTAAGATTGATGTCAAAAACTTCAATTCATAAAATATTTTAGTTACCCTGTTTTACGACCTAACGCCTCAAATATAAAATGAATGAAACCTGATCTTAATAAAAAGATTTGGGATTTCAAAACATAGAGCACTACAGTCCAGATTAATTTGTTTTAATCACTATCATTATTATTCTCTTCATAAGTTGTATTTCGTTCATTAATTCATTAGTTGTATTCATCACATCACCGAATTGTGTTTGAGTTGAGGAGATTAAACAAATTGATTGAATTTTTTTCTAGTAACAAGCTAAAAAAAAATCAAATCTACGCAAGATTTAGAGAGTTACAACGTAAACGGCTACATAATAATAAAAAATTCAATTATTATTTAAACAATCTAAAACGAAAGCAAGTGCCATTGTTTTTTCTGATTTTCGTTCTTTATTGATAACTAATCAATGATTCAGCTTCAAAAAAAATCTTGCAATTGAAGTATCGTTCTTTAAGGTCAAATTAATGAAGACCTATATGGTTAGAAACATACATATCGTAAATGCTTTAACTGCTCCTAACATAGGTGATTAAAGTTATATTTACATCTAAGTCTATATGGTTTAGTAAGTAATAGAACTTAAGAGAAGGTTCTGTGGTTAACCAACGTCAAAGGCGGTTTTAATTCAACCCTTTAAGGCACTTGCTGCGGTTTTAACCTGCGGATTGAATGCCTAGCTATAGTTCGCGTGATGATAACAAAATATTATTTGAGACTGAATAATTCGAAGTGTAACAGTGGCTGTGTGTGACACAATTATCAATCTTATAACATCTTTTGTTTAAATATAGAGCACACATACGACTGAATTTTCAACTCATCTTTCTCTATAAGAAATATTGTTAAAATAATATTGTTTTTTAGCTCTGATGAAACCCTGCAACGAGGGACGAAACGATGGTTCAATATAAACAGTTTAATCACTATTTGAGTTTTTCGTTGACCGCAACTGGACCATCTTCCACCTTTTAATACATTCAATGGCAATATAAAAGGAGAAAAATAAAATAATAATAACCTGTAAACAAACGAAAAGAAGCAACATTGGCCAGTCATCAAAATAAAAATAAAATTCAACTACAGATAAAAATATAATTAAAAAAAAAATCATATTGATGACGGAAAATAAGTTTTTTTAATCGATTTCCGAGAGTGTCGTTGTTTTCAAATATATTTGAATTGAATTTTTAATTTGTAAATATACAAAAGAATCATGAATTACAAATACTTTGAACTAAAAGATTTTAATTATTATAGAACTAATTAGAGCTAAAATAGGTTGTGGTCAATGAAGGCGTGGATTTAAAGAAAATGTTAACTTGGTTTTTTAAATAAAAATATCATAATTGTGTCAAAAAAATAAAAGTATTTATATCATCTAATAAAATTCAAAAAAAGGTAAAAATCAATTATAATGAACGATTTTAAAATATGTAAGGGGTCCGAAACGTTGTTAATCAGATGAGGCATAAATAAACGGTTAATTAATTAAGATTTTAAAAACAAAGAGAGAAAATACTGTTTTGAACATAGAGACAGTAATCAGGTTCATTGATGAAATAATTCACTTCACGCCCATAGCTTGTCCTTCATATCGTTAAAATCGGGAAAATTCCAAACATGTCGAAAATAGTATATCTATTTCAACATTGAACATTTTACACTCATGTTACCTGACAAAAGGTGTGAACTAAGTAAACCAATTATTGCTTCAACATTTGTTTAAATAACTTTTTAACTTGATTGCTTTTTCTTTTGAATTTAAAATAATTTTTTTCTTATTTTTTTTTTTTTTAGTTTTAACTCTGAAATCGTTGTTAAAATTTACAAAATTGTCTCTACCGACTGCTCTAGAGATACCTTTAATAATGAATGTTCTTCTTACTCCTGTCGAACAAATCCGCTACCTTGGACAACATTTGGATAAACGACTAACCTGGAACCCTCACACTAGGCTTAAAAGACAAGAAGCAACAAGGCTGCACGTCTATTCAGACTATTACAGCACTTACTAGACAAACAGTCTAACCTTCCAACTCATTACAAAAGACTGATCTACATGACTGTAATAAGGCCAATCTAGAGGTACGGAATTGAGCTTTGAGGCTCCTCTAAACCTTTGAATTCCTCTGGTATCCAATCCTTACAAGCCAAAATTCTTCGTAAAATCCTCAATGCTCATTATTTTGCCACAAATAAAATCATACGTAAAGACCTTAATGTTCCCTATGTAACCGATTTAACTCGAGCCATATATCATTCCTTCCATTATAAACTCCCTAACCACCCAAATTCATTAGTTTCTAACCTTGCATCCTCTTCTATTCCTGACAATCCTCCGAGGAACCTAAAAAGAATATGGTCACGACACGTGCTAGTATAAAAACATTACTTCAGTGCTACCAATGGATTGATTCTCTACACGCCTGTATCAATCCATTATAAACACATCAAATTTACTGCATGTGTTATTATTTATAGTTGTATATTTCAATAAAGATATAAAAAAAAAAAAAAGTTTCTCTGATTCATGATAAAATTATATAAATGATGCCATGAAACAGGCAATTAATATTCAATTAAATTATTTATGAGATGAGTTTATTATTATTAATTATTTCCGTCTGAGACGCTCAGTCTAGTTTATTCCGCTAATTTGTGAGAAAATGGAGCCTAACCGTTATCCATTTATAAAAAAAATCACAAGGTAATGACACTCGCCACAATATAATTACGTTTTTAGGCTTGAATTAAATAAATCAAATGGTTAATTAATAATTATTAAATAAATCCTAAAAAATCCCACCAGATCACCTTTACTTTTTTTCAGATAACTTTTACCATTGGAATATTTTTTTCTAATATTCCACGAAAGCGTGTTGAACAGATTCACTACTTAGGACTCCATCTTGACAAGAGACTGACTTGGAATCCCCATACTAGACTGAAACGACAAGAAAATGCTCCTAGATTCCGATAACTACAACACCTACTTGACATGCTATTTACTAGAAATAACTTTTATACACTATGATAATCAGAACGATTTAGATATACGGAATAGATCTTTGGGGTTCCACTTGACCATCAAATTTCTTCCGTATTCAATCCTTAGATCCAAAATCTTCCATAAAATTCTTGATGCTCCTTGTTACGTCGCTAATAAAGTTATTAATAAAGACCTCAACATCCCATTCGTTGTATATTTGGCCTGAAATATATATGCGCCCTTTCATTCCAAATGTTTTACCCATTCTAAACCATTAGTGGGCGTCTGAAAAGAAGATGACCACAGAATCTTCTAATTTAAAGCAATAATTGAAATACCACCATTGGGTGGTTCCTCCTAAGATTATCATATGTGCTGAAACATTTATCACATTTACTTATTGCATTTTTTTTATATAGTTGTAAATTTCAATAAATAAATAAAAAGCTTTAATTACATTAAAAAAAAAAAAATTAACGGGATAGCTAGTTGAGCTTCAATTTTTAATTGAAATAGCTCAAGAGTAATTGTACTGTACAATTTACAGTCAATTGACTGGCAAATAATGATTTTACTCAAAATAATGGAACAATAAAAATAATAAAAAATAGTAATATAAAGAATAGAATTTAAAATATAAACAAAAGTGCTGAGGTTTCGAGCATGATAAATATAAATACTCATAATATAAAGTTGCAATAAAATAATTGCCTATCAGATATTGAAAATATTAATAAATTTAAATAGAAAAATAATCTTATTTCTTGTTATTGTTTCAGATTTGAGGTAGATTGATAATGGAGAAATAATTTATGTTTAAATGGAATGAAGATTTTTTACGGATCGGTGTGAGCAGGGTATTTCAGAATAATGTAGCACGAATTATAAAGGACTTTTTGAGGAAAATCGTTCTGTAAGAAACAATATACAAGTTTTTGGGTTGGGAGAGGACAGACGAACTTTAGGTAAACAAATCAACGTATAGGAAGTCTTTTTAGTTTTAAAGGTTGTAAAGAGATGAATACCAAAGGGTGAAGCCACGTTAAATTGGGCATAACAACTAGAGATATAAAATTTACGTATGAAAATGTTAGTAAAGGTTGTTATTTTATGTGGGTTTAGTTAAATTTAAAAAATGTTACTTCAAATTACAATATCAAACTTTCAAATAATACAGAGTTCCACAAGTCGGAAACGTCAAACAGAATGTTTGAGGTTTACTTTTAAGATTCAAAAATTTTAATTCTCTTTTCTATTGATAATTTTCGAAACCATAAAATTGTAGTTTTAAGGAGTTTGAAATTGAGTGAGAGTAAGTCTTAAAAGAGTTTATTTGGATTCAAACAAGATTAGATAAGCTTTACGTGAACATATTAACATTATAAATAATAATATAAGATTGATTTTCGCCAGATTGAGTTTTATATACAATTTTAAACATTTTGGCATTGCTGGTTTTGGTTTTTACTGCTCAATTTTGCACATTTTTGATTTTTTACTGGATCTAATCATAATCATCCCCGTAAGTGAACCGATTTTCATCTTCTTTATTTGCGTCAGTATGGTTCTACTAATCTTCAGTGTTCTTCTCTTTCCGCCATACTAATTTATTTTTCTGAAATCGTACACCGTTATTTGTTTTTAAAAATATTTTATTTATAATTCCATTATATGAATAGTTGTTACGGCGGGTAGGGGTTCAAAAGGAACCTTTATTAGCCCAACCGTGAAAAGAAAAGAAATGGTCGAATTTTGTTATTTTTGTATTTTTAAAAAAGTAAACATAATAAGAAGGAACACAAAATATACAACTAGAAACAAAAGGAAAGCTTAACACTATTATTAAATTAAATTAATTGTACAAAAGAGAAAAAAAAGTCTTGTTTCACTGGTGATTGGTGGGGCATCGGTTGTGGTTTTTCTGAGAGGATATTCTCGTGGAAGTAGATCGACAAAAGGGACGTACGTCCGCCCGGCTTGTCCTCTTGGAGGATGAGTTGAAGGAGTCCGCCCGCCGTGGCTAAGATGATTTAGCTGGTGAAGAAGGCCAGAATGCTGGCAACTTCGAGTGCGTAGTGAGGAGAAAATGAAGAAGATATGTGTATCCAGTGAGATGTTTAGAAGTTGTCTGTTTATTTTCAATATAAAAAACAATAGAGTGTAGTTGTTTTGTTTTTGACGTTATAAAAATCATATGTTTCTTGTGGACCATATGTTGGCTGCAACAATAGTGATTTGACAAAAATTTTTAATAATTTTGGTATGATAATATCAAAAAATATAATGTTTTAAAATATACAAACGTTTTTTTTTTTTGTTTTTTTTTTATTATTTATTTATTGTAATTTACAACTGTACAAAATAATACAACAGGTAAATATGTAGTATGTTTCATATACACTTGAAAATATTGGGAAGGAACCACCCATTGGTGGTACTTCAAACATTAATTTAAACTAGAAGGTCCCGTGGCCATCTTCTTTTCAGACGCCTCGGAGGAT
>NW_027111387.1:33772-48798 GCF_000696795.3 Halyomorpha halys
TATAAATTATAATGAATAATAATTTTTTCAAATTTATTTATTGATATTTGCAACTGTATTAAAAATATATACAACAAGTAAACTTAATGTTAGTATATGACATGATTCAGACAAGTAAAGAATCTATCCCTCGATAGAACTCTAATCGAAAATTTAACAATGTAATAATTCCAGAGGTTTTCGCTCTGAAAATAGCAGGAACATTCGAGGCGACAATAATAACTGCCGTAAAATACTTTAATGCCCAGTTGCCTAGCGATTAATGACACAACATCCATAATTTAGTCTTTGGAACCCCTTTGTTTGAAAATGCGAACAAGAGATAGAAAGGGGATAAAGGATGATGTAGCTGTTACCGATTTCACTGCCGTTCGTGAAATAAAATCTATTTCTCACAAACGATCGCTTGGACAAATGGGTTGGAATACTTGAGGCTTTTATTGGTGAGGTCGAAACCGTCTATGCTTGCACCGTGGAGATCCCCATCCATCGTGTCTCTTTATGGTGGCTATAAGACAGAACCAATCAAATTTTACGGTTTATGCCCGAGGCTATGTCAATAGTTGATGGTTAGAAAGTTTGAAGAACGTCAGGAATAAAACGAATTCGATTTGTCATAAAGCATAGCTAAGAGTATGTTTAGGGAACAGTAATAATAATTCATATATTACGAACCATAAAAAATTAACTAAGGCTATTATTATCTGATTTCATAGGAAGTCGTTAATCAATGTGTAATCATATTCTTAAAATATCATGATAGAAAGATGGTATAAGGTAAATATTGGTGTTGAAAGGTTAAACCTGACATACTTTGCAAATTGGAAATGATTCATTTTATTTATTTAACAATCGATTAATAAAGGAAATCCACTTCAAATGTCATGTTTACATTGTTTGAGTATATTTACTGTATTTCTAACAACAGTTATATTTGTGTTACATAGTCAATTGTTGGTATAGATGTAAGTGTGGAAAGGCATGAATAAAAATAGGATTTCTAGTTTAAATATAATTTTTTTAAATTTCTTGAGAGTGGTATTTATTTAATAAATAAATCAATTGGTATCCTTATTTAGTCTCAACATTCTTTATTATATCATTAGTCCAACGTTTCGGCCTAATCGGCCATCCTCAAGGACAACATTTTACCTCTAAACATTTTACAGTTTATTATACATTCATTGGTAACAATTATAACAACAACATTATCACTAATAATATAACATACCTTCAAATATAAATTCTCACCTCACATCAAAAATTTAAAAATGTTTTGCAGGTTATTCTGCCCAGGTCAATGATTATAAGTCAAAAACACCCTACGAAAAAGTCAATTCATAGAGTATCATATTAATTATTAATATGCTTACCTAAGCTATGTTTAGTTAACTATTCATTTCAAACTTCAATAATTTTTAAAACTTTTTATTTTCTATTAATCAACACTATCACTATCATATAAACAAACTAATTTATAATCTTCCATACACTCAGGTCAGGCTTGTTATTAATTTAATTCAAATTACATTTTGTTCTTAATTTGTATTTATTCCAATTATTAAAATTAATTGTAAATTGTAACAAAAATTTTCCCTTATCTTTTTTACTTAAAATCTCTACATAATGTTAGTTCAAATTCCTTGTATCTGTATTAATATTTACTGTATAATTGATGTTCTCTGATATATAAATTGACTCAAGTATTTTTCTTTTGAACATATTTTTTTCTTCTAAAATTATGGTGTCATCAAAATCAAAATTGTGTTTGTTTTCAGCTGCATGCTGCACTAATACTGTTTTATTAGGATCCTTTGCCTTATTTCTTGCATCATTTCTATGTTGATATATTCTATCCCCCAACATTTGCTTTGTTTCACCTATATAAACAGCTGGGCAATTTAAACACGGAGTTTTATATAATCAATCCTTATTGACTTATAATTTCAATTTGGTGATCCAAATTGCTATAATAAGTTTTAATTATATTGTTAGGTCTATAACATAATGAGTATTCATCAACATCATAAACTTTAAATTACCTCTGGATATCTTCTGATAAATCTTTTATGTACGTTGAATGTATTACGTTGAATCCGTAATATTTCTAATTAATTGCTTTATTATTTACTATTTTATTTTCCATCCTATCTTTGGAATTTTCAAGGTTTATATACTAAATTTTATAAATTATTTTTTTAGGGTAAAAATGTTCTAGAAATGTAAATATTTTAAATATCATACTTTTTACCTTATTCAGCCTGCTAGCATCCGTTATTCTTGTTTACATAATTAGTAATTACATTGTATATCCTTTGAAAAGGATTGCAAGAATAGTAATTCAATATCAAATTACTACTTGTTACTTTCTTTGTCCATTCAGTTATTATATCCTTTCCGTGTCTTAAAATCATCATATCCAAAAATCTAAGTTTTTCTTCCTTTTCCAATTCCATGGTGAACTTTAATCTGCTATGCTTTATTTTAATGCTGCAAATAATTTATTTATATCACCTTTTTTCATAATACAAAACATAGTATCTACATATTTAAACATTAATTAGACTGTTATTCCTGAGTTTGAAATTACATTATTTATCAAATCATTCATAATTAATCCTACTATTGATACTGATAAAGTTACCTCCATTATTTTTAATTTTTGATTTTAGGTAAGAATTTATGTTGTATTATCAGTAATAATGTTGTTGTTATAATTGTTACAAATGAATGTATAATAAGCTGTTAAATGTTTAGATTGTCCTTGAGGATGGCCGAACTGGCCGAAACGTTGGACTATTAATATAATAGTATTGAGACTATTGGTATCCTAAAAAAAAGTTACGTATTGATTTATTTAATGATTTATAGTGTTTAATGTGTCATTTATTTATTATAAGTAGCTATAATATTTTAATATTATAAATTTTTTTTTCGATATGAAGTTTTCAATCTAGGCCACCTATTTGTCCTTCGTAAGTGATACCGATGCAGTTTGGGCAAATTTTACACCTTTTACTTATGACCAAGAGCGCTCCAAGTTAATTTTGACTCTAAATATTAAAATTAACAACTTTTTGACTGCGTGACTATTCAATAAGTTAAAAAAAAAAGAAAATAGTTTTTTCTGACAAAAAAAAGGTTTTTTGGATAATTTAATTTTTTTGAAGGAGGGATCTCAAAAATAGATGAGACTCAGACGCTAAACAATCCTACTGGCAATAGACAAAATAATAAACACAACAGCGGCACAATCGCGCTCCATGAAATGAACTTACTTTAATGATTATATAACACTACAGTCAAAAAAAGGTTTACTAGTAAAGGTCTGAAATCAATAAATACTTCATGTGATAGGTGAATAAAGATATGTAGCTTACAAGTACATAATTAATTAACACTAACACTAAAGTGGAAATCAGTGAATTTGAAAAAAAAAAAAAAATGCAGGATTCTTATGGATTGGAGGAATGTGATAAAACTTGTTGCATTAAACATAAAATCCACTGTTCCGGGATAAACACGAAAACGTATTGCTTAAGAAACCAGGCACCAGAGAACATTTCTATTTGAATTCCGCATTAGCCTATTTTTTATCTCTTTATTTTCCCACTTGGCACAATCCAACCTTAATATTCGGAATATTCAGATTGCCAAAAAACGTTTAGTATAAGTTTTACAATGAAAAACAAATCTTTGAATTTAAATCAATGTCATTAAGAAGGAACATAACCTAGATGACTTATTCAGGTCATTTTAGCCGAGTTTGTCAAGGCGTCACCTTACCAACCATAAGCCTGCAGTGGGGCCGGTTCGAATTCGTCCTGGAGGGTTGATTCTAATGCCGTGAACAACCCACGAAATGAAAAATCAGCCTTCCTACTCTGCTGAGTGAGAATAGGTAGGTAACCTGCAGGTTGATGCCAGAAATAGTAAGGTAAAAAATAAAATAAAAAAATGATGTGTTCAGTAGTAGTCGTTAAAGATTATCAAGAGAGCAATATTCAAGTATTGATGGATAAAAATGTGTAGAATTAAATCATTGTTAATTTTAATCTCATTCCTAAAAATAAAGCATGTTCATTAATTAAATCTATAAACGTTTAAAGGATACTAGTTTCATTTTTAAAAGAGGATTCGATAAATAGTCTTATTTAGAGCTAAGTAGTGGTTTTGATAATTAGGACTGAACAAAATGAACATTAAAGGAGACTTGAAGGAACCACAATATAGGTTTATAGCAAATGCAAATTTAATATTTAGTAGTTTTTTAGAAATACGTTTAATATTTATGTAGCATATGTACATATATTGTTCTAAAGCGAGTAGGTAGCTTAATAGTAAGGCATTGTGCTACTCCAAGGACCCAAGTTCTAATCCGGCAGGGGCTGATAAAAATTTAAGTTTCACGATAGAGGTGAGTCAGCCCTGTGGGTTCGGGAAAGCCTCCGGTGTCATTAAATTGGTACTCTTAATTGGGTGAAAATCTGGTGGTCGAGCATGATTCTGACCAAATCACTTCCTTGCACAACAGTTGGTTTAGTAAAAGTGCTTTCTTACAAAGTACTGCACTCCTGACCCTTGATCTGTTATAGTGCTACAAATTTGATTTTTTATTATTCTAAATATTTTGTAAATTTCCAAATTCTTTCCTGATTGATCAATATTCTATCAACACCCGTCCATAGGAATAAATCAGTAATCTGTTTCTCTAACTTCTCTAATTTCTTCAGTAACACGTAGTTTAAAACGATGATAAATCATATTTAATATATGTCACTGATACTAGCGCCTGTAAATAGTTGATAGCCTATTCCTCAATGCAGGCAACTCCTCGACTTACGTAAAAGGAGAAGGAAAAAGAGAAGGGAATGCGTGAGAGGATGAATGTTCGAAGAAGGCTATGTGGGGAGCCTTGTTATTTTTATTAGCGCCATTAACATACGAGGTGAGATGCCGAAGTGATATAGTCACAGCACTTGGATATTCACTACCATTTGTATTAGATGATAATTATTTAGGGGCTGGGGGACTACATCCAGAAGTGGAAGAGCGATGGGTCGCGTGGGTAATGATGGGTATCATAGCTGTTCCTATTCGAGATGATAATCTTAAAGCCATTAAGTATATATTTTTAGTGTTTCATTGATAAATTCCGTCAACAAGAGAAATTATTTTTTTATCAGAAGCAGCATACAATGCCTTAGTGCTACTAACTCCAAGGACCCAAGTTCGAATCCGGCAGTGGCAGATAATAATTTTCTGTTTCACTGTAGCCGTGAGTCAGCCCTGTGGGATCGGGAAAGCCTCCGGTGTCATTAAATTGGTACTCTTAATTGGGTGAAAATCTGGTGGTGGAGCATGATTCCGACCAAATCACTTCCTTGCACAACAGTTGGTTTAGTAAAAGTGCTTTCTTACAAAGTACTGCACTCCTGACCCTTGATCTGTTATAGTGCTACAAATTTGATTTTTTATTATTCTAAATATTTTGTAAATTTCCAAATTCTTTCCTGATTGATCAATATTCTATCAACACCCGTCCATAGGAATAAATCAGTAATCTGTTTCTCTAACTTCTCTAATTTCTTCAGTAACACGTAGTTTAAAACGATGATAAATCATATTTAATATATGTCACTGATACTAGCGCCTGTAAATAGTTGATAGCCTATTCCTCAATGCAGGCAACTCCTCGACTTACGTAAAAGGAGAAGGAAAAAGAGAAGGGAATGCGTGAGAGGATGAATGTTCGAAGAAGGCTATGTGGGGAGCCTTGTTATTTTTATTAGCGCCATTAACATACGAGGTGAGATGCCGAAGTGATATAGTCACAGCACTTGGATATTCACTACCATTTGTATTAGATGATAATTATTTAGGGGCTGGGGGACTACATCCAGAAGTGGAAGAGCGATGGGTCGCGTGGGTAATGATGGGTATCATAGCTGTTCCTATTCGAGATGATAATCTTAAACCCATTAAGTATATATTTTTAGTGTTTCATTGATAAATTCCGTCAACAAGAGAAATTATTTTTTTATCAGAAGCAGCATATATATGCCTTATTTATTTTAATAAATAATATATATGATGAGAAGATGGTTGGAGGTGTGGTAAGTAAAAAACACAAACAAATTGAGAGAACTTATTTAATTGTATCAACGTTTCGGCCAGAGTTTCTAGCCTTCATCAGGGCTACTCCGAGGAGTACTGATACACACTGTTTGTGTTTTTTATTTACCGCATCTCCAACTATCTTCTCATCATATATATTATCTAAGGTCAATTATCTTCTCATCATAAAAAATAAAATAAATGTCCATTGATTATCAAGAATAACTATTAGTCATAATGATATATAGTATACTTGACTAAAATGTATTTTAAGTGTCAGACTATTTATATAGTGTATTTTAGTTTGTCAATATTTAATATGTTTATAGAAAAAGTATTTGTGTTTAAAATAATATAATAGAACAAAAGACAAATACAAAATACTTACGTCTCAAGTAACATAGGTTTGTTTTCGTAGTTTATATAGTTAAAATACTAAATAAAAAACGTTATTATATTTTCATAAAACAAATAAACATATTAAAAAAAAATAAATGTATTTTATATCATACAACTGTACAATTTAAAAAAATTATTAATATATGAGTGGAAATATACGTATTCAACATAATAAGCCAAATTATAGGTATGATTAAATATAATAAAATAAATAATTATATCTGATTCTATGAACAAGAAAAAAAAAATTGATTTTTTAAACTTAATGATCTTTTACTGGAAGAATTTCTAGAATTAAATTGAATTTGGTGAATGATACAAATCTTCCTTGTTTAATTGTAATAATTTATTTCATATAATCAACAACAACGTTTCGGGAATAGCCCCTATCTTCAGGTTGCTATAATACCAAATATAGTAATAAATATTAGCAATAATGACAAAATAAGAGATATATATATATAGATATATATATATACGTTATATATAAAATATTTTTATCAGGTAAATAGTTTTGATGTATGTATGGTATATTAGTAATGTTGTAAGCACATGTTATAAGTTTTGTTGACTTTGGATTTATAGCAACCTGAAGATGGGGGATAATACCGAAACGTTGTTGTTGATTATATGAAATAAGTTATTACAATTAAACAAGGAAGATTTGTGTCATTCACCAAATTCAATTTAATTGATTTTTTATTGTAACATTAATATCATTTTTTTTAAAGGATTCAAGTTCAGTGACATTTTCAGATGAAGAAAAAAAAATGTTAACTCCAATTCACTAAAAATCTTTATTATATATTTAACTGTAATAACTAAAACACTTAGGTCAAAATGTATTATTATCTGTAGCACACTACCCTTCCAGCGCTCAGGTCTATTTTTACTGAGAGTCATCTCGTCATTTGCATCCTTAATGTTTGTCAAAGGCTATATCCTGTAAACTGTTACATTAGCTGATATAGCAATGTTGTCAATGTTAGCATTGTGTGTGATAGTTGACAATACCATTCGCCTTAACAAAGAGCTGTCGCTTTATAGCCTCAAAACACCAACCTCATAGGGGTCATTCTTTCAGGAAGTATAAAACGCTGTCCTCAACAGTACTACCAAGTTCAAAAAAAATATCAAGAGCAAAAGAAGTATCCCTATGAATTATCAAAGTTATCTACATTTGAATTCAAGCAACCTATTATTGAAAAGGAATTATTTCATAAGGGATTTTGAAAAAAATTTATATAAGATGTCAAACATTGAGTTTATCAAGAAATTTATAAGTAATTTCATTAAATTTAAGTTCAGGGCTCAGTTAGGTTCTAGAAAATGCAACAATGTACACTATATCAAATGATACAATATGAATATCATTTAAAACTTAAATTAATATTCTCTTCCTACTATTTATTTACATTAAAATATAAAAATAATTAGCAATTAAAGTATTTTAAATATTCAATTTTCCCCCATTATTGAGGGTTTTTGCGATATCCATAGACAATTTTTAGTAACTTGATATCATCTTTTCTCATTGGATGGTGTAAAAGCTATTCACTTCGTCAGAGACAGCTAGTAACTGAGCAAATATAGGACAGTACCATTTTTTAGTAATCTAATAGGTTCTATATTTGACTTCGTTCTGGTCCTGTCTATCAGTTTCAGCAATTTGTATTTATAATATGTGGCTCAGGAACTAAACGTTTCTTCTACTCAGTAAATTAATACCTTCCAGTATTGAATAATTGAGATACGCCTTCGTGATTTAACACAACTGTGACAACGGAATTATCATATAAATAGATCAGAGAATATTTTTACCGTCATTCTGCCGTTTTCTACACTATTTTCATCATTTTATTTATTTTTGAGTCCTTCGGCACCTAGATAAATCTCAAAGTCAATTAGCATCCCAGTTTATTATGCTAGTACCAGGTCTTATAGCCAAAATGGATTTAAGATACTTATAACTAGAAAACGTATTTTCGTGCAATAGCATCTTTTGTACCCAAGTTCTAAATTCTGCCAAATCTCAACAGAAATTCGGAGCATCGAACAGACATTCAGATAACAATGGTTTTATTTTGCATAAAATTGCACGTTTTCCTACATTATTGTACGTTTTTTTCAGTCATGCGGGTAGCATGGACCAAATTTCCAGTGCTTAAGTGTAACGTGGCGCTGTATGATTATGATAAATTAGTTCTGACCAATGCAAAGAAGCATGGTGTTTCAGGCCAAAGGTCCCAATGCTTGTGTCCCAACAAATAAAATGAAGAAGATACTTGGAGATACTCAATTTTTGGCGCCAATCCTCGAAAAGAGACAAATTACTTGAAAAATAAAGGAATCAGCAGTGTAACATAATTCTATTTAGCAACAAATGTTTTTTTTATTTATTTATTTATTGATATTTACAACTGTATAAAAAAATACAACAAGTAAATTTGATCATAATGACATAATGATATGATGCAGGATGTAGAAGAAACTACCCAGTAGTAGAACTCTAAAAACAGTTTACAATATAAGGTCACGAGGCCATCTTCTTTTCAGACGCCTCGGAGGATTGCCAGGAATGGAAGAGGAAGCAAGGTTAGAAACTAGTGGGTTTGGGTGGTTAGGAAGTTTATTATGGAAGGAATAATATCAGGTTCGGGCTAGATCGGTTTCATAAGGAACATTTAGGTCTTTATGGATGGTGTTATTAGTAACAAAATAAGGAGCATTGAGGATTTTACGAAGGATTTTGGATTGTAAAGATTGGATACGAGAGGAATTCGAAGGTTTAGTGGAGCCCCAAAGCTCAACTCCGTAAGCAACAAATGTTAATAGTAAATTAAAAACTTTAATCACTGTTAAAATAATGGTTAATGTAGTTAGAACTTTAGAAAACCAATGCTTCTATACTGATAAGGTGCATTAAACAATTACAATAACTATTACTTATTTAAGTTATTTTACTAAGTAGAAGTAAAAATCAAACAATATCGAAAATATGTGAATTATCTGCCTTTATCGAAACGAACCTTCTAAATACTTGTCCTAAGTATATATGTCCTAAGTATATATGAAAAGATAACTCGTTAGTTGGATATATCCGAACAAACTTGCAGAACAAAAGAGTGTGAATTGTAACTGATTCAGTGGTCTTGCCGACTCTGCTCCAGTTGATGATGCTTCGAATGGACGTTTTTCTACAAAAGTATCCTGTCGTGACCGGAGAGCTTTCATTTGAGAAGGCTTTGCGCCGTTATCGGTGTGGAGCCCTGTCTACTTAGCCGAGGGGGACAATAGTTTTAATGAGATGGCCTCAACGCGGTGGCCAATTTAAATTGATATATTTACCCCTCACCTCCACATTATATCCTCACTAACTAACGGCAAGATGGCTACTAGGAACCCTTCCCTTCCTCGGAAAACTACTGACCGTTAGATGCTGCCTACTTCGAGCCATAAATGAGTTATAAAGCTCTTAAGTGTCAATGAGGCGCTCCCATCGTGTTGTTCAAATAATTCTCATTAATGTCTCTTTTATTGCGAAACCATTATGTATATCCCAGTTCCAGTGAAGACTGTCCATAGATAACGATCGGATAGTTAATGGACACGTAGAATGAGAAATAGTAAAACTTTAATTGCTCACCGATTAATGCTCATATAATTAAACGACTAGAGCCTCTAACTAATAACTTTTACTTGTAAAAGGTCGCCATTTTATAGCATTGGAGCTGTTAGTATTTTTTTTTTTTTTACTATACTACTAAAAAAGATATATAAACATCAAGAAAAAAGACGCCATTTTGTTTATGACGTAACACTCAGCATTAGAGCCCGGAATTTTGTGTAGTAAAAAAACCAAAATATGTAAAACCGTGCAATAAAAACTCAAAACATGTATAAAATAAAAATTAATTCAAAATTGAAAATTGAATTTCCCCTCAAATTAAAATAATATATATTAAGATATATTACAACAGCCCACAACAAAGTCCAATCGAAGAATAAAGGAATAGAAATGAGCTGGGATTCCAAGTTAAAAACAATAACATTGAACGTTCTCCAAATAAGTCTAATTTTGAGAGATTTTTTCATAGTTGAACATAACCAATTATTATACTATTCCAAGAACATTCGCCATTTGTGATTATTTGTTCTTTTTAGTAGGCTGAATTCGTCTCTCCATATCTTTGTTTTATGTTATATTACATTGTTTTATCTTAAATTTGTCAATTTATAGCTTATAATAAATTAAATAAGGAAAAAATAATAAAATGAATAAATTCTGGCATACATACGCTTATATGTGTATGATATGAGAAATTTAGTTGAAGCATTAACAGAAATAAAAAATTTTCCCAAAAAGAGCGAAATATGCAGAAAAAAAATTCAGAACGTAAAAAATAATCGAAGAAGCCCAAAACGTGTAGTTTAGTCCACTATAAAATTAGTGTCTTATGAATATCGATGTTTTGATTCGAATTTCTGTCGAGGTTTGGCAGAATTTGAAACATGAAATTGCACAATGTTTCGGCTTCTACGAATCATAATAAATCTGTTCCATCGAACAAAACATTCAGTGTAGGTTCTCTGAATTCACCAATTGTGGTCCGCCACATCACTGGTCCGATCTAATGGATGTGTAAGCAATAAAACCAAAATAGGATAGCTAAAAAACAACATATAGTAAAAAAATGATCGAATGAGTAGCTTAGTTACAAACAAGTTAGTCTACGTAGCACTATTTTTTAAGAACCAAAGATTTAATGAGATTTTGTCTCGTGATCTATATACTCTACAGTAATTGGATCCACTGAACTTGGTCGTGTCTGAAACTAAGCGTTTGTGGTACTGGCCATCAAAATAACTGTTGGGTGATTGTCAAATATGTACATAAAATGGCAGACAAACAATTTATTATTAGAACAGTTTGCAATATTATTTACTACTGTAGTTGTAATTAATAATTATTCTATTCATTTGAATTTATTCTCTTTATTTACTTCATTAATTTATTTGTACTTTTTTTTTTATGATTCTGTCGCAATTCTTATATAGTAATCATCTATTTATTGATCAACAATGTTTCCACTAGAAATATAGATCTTCATCAGAGCTAAAATAAAAAGACACAAAAGTAGGTAAAGCTAATGTTAGAATATAAATAAAAACGACAGCTGGAGGAATAGAAAGGCATCCTATAAGCAAACCGTTATAAATTATCAATCAGAATAGTGAGTAAATTAACAAACTATCATAAAAATAAATGAAAACAGTAAGGAACTTGGTTTATCGTTTATTCACTTGTCTTCTTATACCCTCCACATTTTTGTGTGTTATAATTATATACCACCTTTCTATTTTTACCTTAGCTTTACTTACTGTGCATCTTTTTATTAGAGCCCTGGCGAAGACTTGCATTGTGGATCGAAACGTAGGCAATCAATTAAGTTGAAAACCATTTTTACTTGTCTTTACCGCCGCACTGGCCGTCCTCTTCTCCGGATTCCATATTAATAATATGTTTTTATGTTTCCATTTAGCGCTGATGAAACCCTGCAAAATGGGATGAAATGTTAGTGACTTGAAAATTTTTTTGTATTAATTTGAGTACCTATTTGAGCATCACCCTATTTTCCTATAATTAATATTCTTACTTCATTACTAACAGCTACTCACTTAATTGTCTAACTAAATCGCCAGTGAGATTGTATGTTGGATGTATGTCATAACCAGGTTATTCTTTGTTAAACACGGATATTAATAAAATTTAGTCTTATTTAATATTCACTAGATATGTCCACCAAAGAAACTACTGCCATGAATGTACTACGCAGTAGGCCGCGTGGATCGAACGCAAAGCCCCGTTCCTCCTCCGTCCAGTGTCAACAGAAACTTGTCCATATCGACCGGTCGGAGGATGGGGGTCTGCTAATTTGCCACAGGGACCAGGACAAACAGCCAGATCTATTTAGTGATGTTTGTTTTCAATTAGTCCAAGCTCTTTTTCGGCTATCCCATTTCGGTAATGACTATGCCGTCTTAAATGGTACAAGCGGTATTATTTTACTATTTGGGTCTGTTACAAATGGGATTCCAATGTGTGCTTCCTCTTCTGTTCTTCAAAAATTATCATAGTAATTTAAATGTATTAGTAATTAGTTCACAGATAAATGTGAACATCCTTCGTATCTTTCTCTATTCAATTTAAAGTGTTTTGAAACCAACTTGAAAATGAACAATATTTTTGCCGATAAAACACAACTTTACTTATGTTCTGTAATTTTTTTATCTTCAAAATTTGTTCTTATTTTTCAACAGCACTTTGTTTGTTTTGATTTTTTTTATAATTCTTCATCCAAGTCGATATAAAACTTCATAACTAAGTCTTAACCTTTATCTAGGACCTTTTTTACCTACGGACAGCTGCCTGAAATAAAATATAAAAAAGTTGAAAAGCATTCAGATTAAAATAAATTCCATAATTACTTTAACTTTTAAAAACAAAAGAATTCTTTTGTCCAGTATTAAAATTTACCCTTCAAAAGTAAAGGAAATTCAATTTAAACTTAATTCAAACAAGCCTTTTATGAAGTATAATAAATGCAGACCCTCGTAGAATTTCTTAAGAAAGCTCACAAGGAAATTGGTGGTTAAAAAAAAATATTAAAATATGAACGGCTTCCGGTTATTTTTGTTAGATTATTTTCAATATTCTCAGTTATTCCTATATACAAGCTAAAATGCTAGCTTAATAGTCTTTTTAGTCTAATAAACGTTACACACTAAATGTTGATACATGATGATAAAACAACTGTGTACATGAATTCAAAAAGACATACAATTTAAAAATAAAATAAATGAAGTGATGAAGAGAAATTCAAAACTATATGTATGATAACTTCATCAAGTTATATTTTTTAAAATATCAGTAAGATCGATATCATCAGAAATATAGGTACAGTTGGTAATAATAATAGTTCTTACTGGTAATATAATAGAAAACTATAAAAAAAACTTAAATTGGTGTATAAATGTATTTAAAGTAGAAAAAAATTATGAGTAGTAGAGTAGAGCGTAAGTTTGCATTTTTCTCTCATTTTAGTTTGAAGTTAAAACCGATTCAGTTGTTTCATTATACGGCGAAACGATAAAGTGGTTGGAGGGTAAAAATTTAAAACTCCTAACAGGAACTTCTCTAAACCTTTCCAATTATTATAGTGAATTGACTTACATTTGAAGCGAGTAGTGGACTGGCAAGCTGACCGCTGGCCCCCACTCACTCATAGCCAACTGCCTTCGTACATCTCTCCAACACAATTCACATACTGATTCCAAAACTACAATTAAATTTTTAAGGGCTGTAAACACGAGAAAAACACTAGGACAATCAAATGTTCAAACAATGTAAAATCAAAGGTTTTATTTAAATTATCCCCATTTTTGATTCCTTATCAAATGATCCTATGATTTTACACGTTAGTAAATAACTAATCCATACATCTGATATAATTATAATTTATAATTGGATACATGAGTGGGTGAAGGCGTAATGATCGAAACGTATAAAGATAAGGAAATTATTTACCAATTATTTTTATTAATCTTTTAATCTGACAATTAAAATTTCAACTACCGAATAATTTCGAAATTAGAGATATAGAACAATGAATGCATTAATTAATAACATATCAGGTGCTATGTAGAAAGAAGGACTTAAATTATTTTTCAAGCCACAATCACCATTTTCCCCAAAGGATCACGAAACACTATTTAACATAACGCCACTCATGTTTTCAATTAATTATTGCTAAACTGTGAGTAAGCAATAACACAAAATCATAATCGCACTTATTGACAAGTTATAACTGAAGTCAATGCTTAAATTGTAAAATAAATCATGACTAATAGAATAAAAGGTATGTACTTTTGTTGGGAGAGACGTTTCAAATTTTTCAAATAAAATATCCAAAACCAAAGCTGGTTTCGAGTATAGTTTTTTGTCTGAAAAAATCAGCAAAATCATTATTAAGTATTCAAGTCAACCACAATCTTGGTTTAATAAAATATTTCTTAATTCTTATTTTCTATGAGTACATAATTTAAAAATAATGGATTTCATATTTAATATTAATGTTATAATTTAAATTAGTTTAAAAATAATTAATGTTTAATTTTTTTTTTCAAGACCACAGGACGAAGCTTTTAAAGAAAAGTGCGACGGTAGTCATCATTGATATCTATAATCCAACTCTAACGAATATCGATATGAATTTGTCCAAAACTAACAACAGTAGAGAGAATATGGGCGAGCTGGGGCGTTTTTTTGTGGAGGGAGTTCCTCGACTTACCACCAGAGCGCTGTAGGTTCAGACGGTGACCGATAGATAGCAGCACCAGTAGAGAGAATATGGGCGAGCTGGGACACGGATTTGAGGAGCCAATCAGAAGCCAGCATTTTGATGACGTCACACATGGCGGGAGATTTGAATTCAAATATTCGGCTCGAC
>NW_027111388.1:0-1408 GCF_000696795.3 Halyomorpha halys
GGGCGGTGTAGGAACCCAAGTTAAAAACTTTAAAACTGAACATTCTCTATAACAAGTTTTTTTTTTCCTAGCCCCAATAGAAAATTATATTGTTTAAATTTAATATATACATTTAGAGAATGTTGTTCTTTTACTGGAGCATTGCGCCATTCTAAGGACAGATTGAGATATTCATTGTTTTGACTTAATATAAATGTTTAATAGATGAGGTGCTGAGGCGCACTTCGTTTTCTGAATTTACTCTACATACTAAAACTAAAACTAAAAACTAAAATCAGTGTCTTTTCACTGGGTGGCACATCATTGGCTACGTGGATGAAGGTCCTGCCAGTGCATAACAAGCTTATTCTTGGGAGACGTTTAAATAGTTACCCTTCTCCCCAAAAACTGGTCAATTCTTTTTCAAGAACATTTGCCACTTGTGTTTACTTGTTCTTTGTTTGAATTTGACTCTTCACGTGCTTTACTTCATTTTTTTTCTCAATTTTAGGTTTATTAAATTAGGAAGAAAATAATAAAATAAATAAATCTTGGTAAACATATTTTTATAATATAATAAATATAGTTGAAGTATTAAATCTTATTCAATAAAAACTAAAATTTAGACTCAAAACAGTAAAACGGGCAATTTTTTTTGCAGAAACAACTCAAAATGTGGGAAATTATGGAAAATCCCGAAAACCAGAAAAATAAAATTAATGTTATTTTAATGTCCTTCCGTGATTGGAATTTCAAATTTTGAGCTGGGGAACAAAAGATGAAACTGCACGAGAATCCAGTATCTATTGATCACCTACCAATTAGCGATATTCTGCACTAGAACACTAAATAAAAATGTATTCAATCAATTTTCTGAGTGAAACTGTTTTCTTTTTTTTTAACAATATTGTAAATAATATAAAATAACAAAACAAAAAGAAAACAGCAAACATAATGCATAATTAATGAAAATGGTCCAGGTGTGGAGGTAGAAAAAAAACTCAAATAGTTTTGTACTACTTTTTTTTTATTTATTTTTTTTACCACACCTAAACTCTCTTAGTTATATCATCTAATAATATCATCTTTGTAATATCATCTAGTTAGCAATCCATGGGGAATGAAAGCCCGCCAAACAAGTTAAAAACTATTTAAAAAAACCCATTAAACCATGGACCACATCAAATCGTTACAATCGCAGGGAGGAGGTAGCTATTGCCAGATTGAGAATAGGTCATACCAGTTTAACTCATACATATCTAATCAATAAGCAGCCACCGCCAAAATGTCAATACTGCAACAGTGTACTTACGATCAGTCACATATTTGAGGAATGTTATTTCTATTCCGCGAACTTGAGTAGATTGGGAGTAGGACCAAGTGTATCGGATGCTCTGAATGATGACCAGAAGAACGTTGAAATGGTTTT
>NW_027111389.1:0-732 GCF_000696795.3 Halyomorpha halys
CATTTAGTACATTTACAGTTAAAAATAAAAATTAAATCTGTCTGCATATTCATGCATGCATCACAATTAAGGTTCAGAGGTGCAGTACTTTGTAAGGGAGTACTGTTTCTAGACCAACGGTTGTGCAAGGTGGTGATTTGGTCAGACCGCCAGACTTTAACCCATTTAAGGGTACCCACTTTATGAGGCTGAGAGGACCCCAGAGGGCTCCCGAACGCACAGGGCTGACTCAATGACTACATGCAACAGATAATAATTATCGGCCACAGCCTGATTCGAACATGGATCCTTGGAGATAGTAGTCCATTGCCTTACCAACGAGCTACCCACTCTCCCCACACAGTCTATTATAGATCAAATCGAATGAGTAGGTATTAGAAGGAATTCGGCCACTTCAATAAAAATCCACTAAGGGCCTTAGAATCAAATACTATGTCTACTTTTGGGATAGACTTTTCTGGATTTTATAAGTACTTTTAATCAGAGAAATACCTCAAGAGAAACTCAATACTGATCCTAGGTTTTCAACAGCTGGTCTCAAATCTTCGGTTTTAGTCAGTTAAGTATTTTTTTTTTTTTTTTGCACGATTTTTTTATTTATTTTGTTTGATTTTATACTTCTACGGAGGTAGGCTAATACCACTAGCCAATTCACACCATGGTGACAACCTGTCCCACTTTTAAATTATTTTAATCCAGTCAATGTCGATATCCTAAAACAAAATTATTAAT
>NW_027111389.1:4352-4600 GCF_000696795.3 Halyomorpha halys
GGATGTTAATAAGAAGAACAGTTACTCACCTTCCACAAAACGTTTCATACACTTTTTTAGTTAAATTGTAAAATAACTGTTATTTTAAAACTTTTGATTAAATATAGTAGTTCCAGTTGGTATTTTATTTTATTAGGATATATTTAAAATGTTTTAAGGAGAAATGGTTCATATACATTCTATAATTTCTACTGTAATCTAAAGATAATAGAGTGACGGTTATCGGAACATTTATTTATCTGATAAAA
>NW_027111389.1:7861-8693 GCF_000696795.3 Halyomorpha halys
GATGAAGACCTGAAACTCAGGTCGAAACGTCGGCATAAAATAAATAAATATGGTTTTGTTTATTTATGTTGTTCTTTGCTGACTGCACCCCCCGAAAAACTTCTCCAATAATTAACGTATTTATCGTATCTTTTTTAAGTAATGTTTAAGCCTTTAAAACGCACTAAATTTAATCTATTTTTTTAATACTGAATCATGCACATTTTTTGGTTTCCGGAAAATTTTCAAATTTAGAGTCACCAATTTTTCCATCTCAACTGTTCACATAAAACATGTGGGATTTTAGACCGAAAGAAATTTAACAATAAGGGACGTTAACTTGATGAAATTATTTACTGAAGTGAGAATAAAGAAAATAGAGATAATTATAGCACATTATATATTAGTAATGGTAGACGTTAAGTATGAAAAAAAAATGTGAGGAGTTATGAATATAAATTTTAACAACAGCAATGGAACATTGGTAGATTTTGAAAAATTGTATTTGCCTAATTTAATAAAAGCATTTCATGTTTTAGTTTTCGAAATTTATTACTCATTTAAACTCGTCTACAAATGAATAATATTTTGTTTTGACTCTGCGTGACAAAACAAACCGATTCGTACCTGATGACCATTAAATACATGTAGAAAAAAGTATTGAATATATCATGAGTTATAGTATATAGAAGGTCATGATAGTACATAGCTTGTAACCATAAAAAAAAAAAAAAGCAAGTTTTGATGTCATTAATTCCATGAAACTATAATTCTTATTTATCCTTGCTATTGCTCTTTACGAATCTGAAACGTGGCCATTAACATTGAAATAAGAAACACACCTTAAAGGCTT
>NW_027111389.1:12053-12410 GCF_000696795.3 Halyomorpha halys
TATACTTATCGATTTATTTTTTCCTGTAAAATGAAAAAAAAAAAAAATGGTTGATCCTATTAATGGATTTAAGTGTATACTAAATGACAAAATTTTTTTATTTATTATTACTATGAAAATTGGCATTTAAGGGTTTTTTCGGAGTTTAAAAAGCGAATATCAAATTTATTTCTGCATGAAAAATATTTAATCTAATAAATTGTCTGCCAAGTAGAGGTAGGAAGGATAAAAATAGCGGTTGTTTCAAAATGTCAAAAAAATTTTTTCATTCGGAGCTCTATATCTCTAAAACTACGAACAAAACTAGAAAACCTAATAAAACATCATTTACAGTAGAGTAAATTTGCTAAAATATGA
>NW_027111390.1:0-6076 GCF_000696795.3 Halyomorpha halys
TAATTCGTCATTATGCACTATTATACTATTTGAATAAATATAAGAACTAATTGATATTGAATATCACTCCATGTTACATTTATTTACTGGGTTCGATCGAAATCGTCTGAGCTTTTTTTGAGAAAATAGAAAAAAAAAATGTGAAAAATTTTATCGAAAGCTTTGCTGTCACATCACAAGAATATACCCGCTTAGCGAGACTTTCCACTCACAGAGACCATTTTGTGAAACTTTGTTATTTCAACTTATTCGACCTCAAAACTTATAGTACAAGAGCCCAAAAAGAGAAAAAAAATGCAGTTTTTCACCCCAAATTTGATTAATTTAATAAAAACTATGTATAATTACTTGCCAAAATTGAGTATTCCAAGTATATGCAGAGGAAATATAAAATGGCGGCTGTTTCAAAACGTTAAAAAAATTATCTTTTCTTTCGGAGATCCATATCATTAAAATAATCAACAATATTAGATAACCCAATAGAACATAATTTAAAGAAGAGTAAATTTTCTAAAATAAGAGCGACTATAGAGCTATTTACGTTCAATAGTTACCGAGATATATCTTTTATAAAAAGAAATATTTCATAAAAAATGTTCTGAAAAATTAAAGTTAGTGAATTTATTTTGAGAAATCTATATATTAATTCATTCAAAGTGCAAATGTCTACCGGCACTGAAATTAAAGCTAGTTATATGTACTATACTATTCCTACTATATACTGTATAATACCTACTATAAAGTAGTTCATGACACTCATATTCACAGGAGAAGCAGTTATCATGATGTTTGCTAAAATAAATTGTTTGGATAAACTTTCATGTGCTAAATTTCTAAAAACTATTACTCCTACGAAGATACGTGTCATAAACTGCTTTATAGTAAGTTAAATTACCTTTAATTTGAGTGCTGGCAGATATCTGTATATCTAATAATTCCAGAGAAATTGTTTTTCATAAATCAAAATTTTTGTCCGAACAGCTATAAATCAGTGTTTTGTGAATTTATTTTGTAGAATATTATGAAAACTACTACTCCTACTAAGATAAACGTCATAAACTATTTTATAGTGCATTTAAATATAATTAATATTCAATTGGCTTTAATTTGAGTTTTAATGGACATTTGTACGAATAGTGGGGAAAATATTACACCATCCATTCGAATATGTAAATGTGTCCTCACAAGTAACGATTGAGTCTCCAAACCTTTAAAAACATTGTCACATTTTTTAAAAAAAATTTTATCTTCCTCTCATCACAAGTTAGTACAATCGGTTTACATTTTTTAAATTATCTGTGGACGTTTACAAAAATTGTACAATCACTACAGTCTGGGGTAAAACCAAAAGATTGAGATAATTGATCTTTCTAAATCTGGTTCTATAAGTTAATTGAGTGGACTGTATTAATGAATAAAATTATATTTAAAGCTATTCATTTGGACATGGTGTAGTGTTTAGGTTGGAGAGCTAATAGGTTATATTATTGTTATTGTATTATTTAATTTTAATTTATGGGGTTTATATGTTCTTAATATGATGAACGATGATGGTCATGGATAGTTCTTTCGCTATTCTACTGTATTGTATTCTATTTGATGGTCAAGGAATGTGAAATCGAATGAAAATATTCGGATTTGAGGACATATATTTCTTAACTATTAATTTCCATGGGTATTTAATGAATATTAGAAAGTGATGGGAATTCTTTGAATCTACCAATAAACTTTGCTTCATTTTTTTATTTTATAAATAAAATACAGAGATATAAAAATAGTAAAAACTCGGAGTTTTTCTTTCATTCATTCTCTAATAAAAGTGTGGTGTAAATTTCCGACTGTTCTTACACTTAAATGTGAGTAAAAAACGGAAAATATCAAATAAAAGAAGTTTACAATCTAATACTACTTGCTTTGACCTTACATGGAAGTTGTGTAAATTCTTAAAATTCTGCATAAGTCTAATTATCTGCTATAAAATTGTGGCAGTGGCAACTGGTGCGTCATAAAACCATACATGAGAGTTTAGGAGTTCTGCCTATCGAAAAAGAAATGGAGGAAAGGCGTTGTAAATGGTTTGGGCATGTGTGCGGAATGGGCGATGAAGGAATAACAGGAAGTTGGAACTCGAGGGATCAATTGGAAAACCGGGACTGAATTATGATGGCTACATGCAGTGACTAAGATTACCCTTTGGATATATTTTTCTTGAAATGAAGAGGACGTCACAGGATCAAGATTCCTGGGTATGTGGTGCCTTGTCAACATTAATATAGTCTTTATCCATCACTGAATAATTTTATTATATTTGAAACATTTGACCAGAATTAAAAGTGACCAATAATCACATAAAATATTCTGCGATTACAGCAAATCAACCCTTTGTTTAATCCAGTCAGAGAGGACCTGTTAGCTGGGGTGAAGGTTTCATAGTGCTTGGTTCAGAAGGTTGTGGGTTAAATTCCTGCCTGAGTCAGTCAAAATTTATTTTATGGTAGTCACGGAAAATGAATCTTGGCTTTCAACTCGGGGACTGCATAGATTCTCAATAGAGGACTTGAACCAATACAAAAAAAATCGGAGCCATATATGTATGTTATGTTAGTGTTTTTTAATGCTGTTCTGTGCTGTGCTGTACTGTGTTGTAGTGTTCTGCACTCTACTCTGCTATACTGTAATATACAATTCTGTACCATATCATATCATATTATATTATGTTATGTTATGTTATGTTAGTGTTGTTTTATGCTGTTATGTACTGTACAGTCCTGTGTTGCAGTGTTCTGTACTCTAATCTACTCTACTATACTGTAATATACTATTCTGTACCATACCATATCATATCATATCATATTATATTATGTTGTGTTAGTGTTGTTTTATGCTGTTATGTGCTGTACTATACTGTTCTGTACTCCACTCTACTCTACTATACTGCAATGTACTATTATGTACCATACTATACCATATCATATCATATTATATTATTTTATGTATTCTTATTGTTAATAAAGTTTACTCCATAATTTTTAAGAATTAATTAGTTTCAATATAATTAATTTATTAGTTGTATATACGTACCATTATTATTCACTTCATTTGTTATTTTCTTATTTATTTTATTTTACTCAAAATTTTGTACTTTATAAACAGAATTAATATTTTTATCAATATAAATTAGCTCATATCATACAGTTCTAATAATTAAAAATGTAGATAACATGTACATAATTTTATATTTATTATTTCTGTATGTTATTTTGGCACCGACCACATTGGACCACATTAGATGTACTTTTATGAATAAATGAACTAGGACAATTTGAATTTGATATATATTTGTCAACTGAATAGATCGGTGTCCATTAATTTAGAGGATACAATTGTAAGTATTCTCGCTAAAATCTGTAAACGCTTGAGGTTTACTTTGCTTTCTTGTAGAGGACCACTAAATTTATTGAATTATTTCAATTGCAAGAGGTATAAATTGAATATTGCTAAACTCCGTGTCATGAATCTATTAGATTTTAGACCAGTCACGTCCACCAACTGTTTCAGTCAATGTTTTAAGAACCACTTACCGATTATTACTTCATTTAAACTTAGTTTGACTAAGCAGCAACTAAGTTAGGTCAATAAGGAAGGATCAAGTTACCTGACTATATTCGCTGGAGCATATTATGATTAATTCTGACCGAGTTGCTCAACAGTAGAAATCAGGGAACCGTCATCCTGTTCAAAACTTCCTCTGGCAATTATATCAGGAGTGGTGGCTCATGAATGACAAGAATTAATCTAGAAGTCCGAAGTCCATTCCTAAATACTTGACAGTTGTGTTCTCCACTTTCTTTGGCTCAAAATTAACATTCTTAAGATGGGCCAACCCGAAAGCAGACAGGTGTGCTTGATAAAATTAAAAAAAATCAGAAAATGAAACAGATTCTGGATCTTACCCTCATTATTTTTAATTGCGTTCTCTGTTTTTTTCATAATAAAATTGTTCAGATCTCCACGGAACTAATAGGCTTAAATTTATTTAATCAAGACCGGCAGTTTCAAGAGGCCCTTCTCCTATAATTTTTAAAATTAAAATTTAATCTTTACAGTTTAATGATTTATTTATAGAATGAGATCCGTCATATTTTGCTGACCTTAAAATTCTTTCACCAAGACTTCTTAAATAATCAATTAATTACAAAATATGATTAAAAAAAGATATAATAGATTTTCATAATTGTTAGAAAACATAATATATACATACATAATGTATAATAATAATTTATAAAAAATAATCATGGAATGAATAAATAGTTCCAGTATTTTTAGTAATAAGAACATTTATTTATTTATTTTTTTTTTTAACTGGGATATAAAGGTTGTTTGGGATCCTGTGAACACATGTAATTTCAAAACTTTATTTATTGATAAATATTTCAATCTACCATTGTTGGGCAACATGTTATAGTGATAACTGATCACATTCATAATAAAGTTTTTATTCAATTTTTTTTAATTGAAAGTAAATGAAAAAAAATTACAACAAATAAATAAAATCTTTCTCTAAATGTATATAAACAGGATGAAAAAAAAATTATAATAATAATAAAATAAAAATTATCACTAAGTCATTCATACTTTTATATATAATATTTACACTATCGATCTGACCCACCCTATCCCTAACGTGTGAGGGCTCAATGAGATACATTAGAGCAGGGCTCGATGAGATACCTGCGCATCCTTCTCACCGCCCCACTGGTAATGAGCCAGTGGAGGCTGAGTAAGTGCACTAAAGTTGCAAACTGCTGTGAATGTGTAACAATTTTTTTAATCATAAATTTCAGAATTTTTATATATTTTTCTCGGCCAATGGGATGGACAGTATTTATAAGCGTTCCTAAGGAACACTTTAATAAAGGTTTCCTTTAAATGTACGCTTTTATCTTCCCTGAACAAAACGTTAGTTTTATAATTGGAGGGAATAAAATTCACTTCAATTGAAACGTTATAAATTATCCTCAAACAGAGGAGGGAAAAAATAAATTGCTAGAAGGCAAGACCCCAACTAATTCCAGATAGAATATTGTGTAGATTACCTTGCTAGAGTATTTAATTGAAAACTAAAAACTGAAATATGGCATGAATCGAACCAATCTAAACCTAATACATACTTTTTTTTAGTTTTTAAAATTTTCATAATTTTAAAAAAAAAGTATATTTTTTATTCGTTTTAAAGTTGTCTTTCTATACGTAAAATAAAACCACATGCTTTAACATGGACGCAGACTAATCCTTTTCAGCGATTTAATTTTATTGTGGTACTATTTTAAAATATTTTGATTGCTGATGTTGCCTTCTTACTATTAAACTTTTGAAGGAAGGAGTATAATGAATGAATGAATTTAACAATGAGGTAATGAGACAGAAAGGCGGGCCTATGTGCCTGTCGGATTTACATAATACTTTGTTTGATTTTGTATGAAGTCGAAGCAATGAGTACCTTGACCCCTTCCCCTTGCCGCGTAGTCCGGGATACCCTGAAGACGCCGCAACTGCTAAACCACCTTAAATTTTCTCTCGCGGCACGCAAGCCAGGACCTGGACTGCCACGCCACAGCCGATGACTAGCTGGCCAGCCTCTGAGATATCTATATTTATACACGAGATTTGAAGCAAAACTCATGATATCTACCGTTTCGCCTAATAGCCTGCCTAGACGAGGGAAACGGCAATAAGACGCAGAGGTGACCGCGGCCGACAGCAGATAAGCAATATCAATATCTTAATTTCACACGAGACCCAAAGATTTCTCCTTATATCGTATTATGAAATATATATTTATTCAACTAACACACGAAGCAATAGTTTTCCCTTCAGAGAACAATACTTGATAAAAGAAAATATAGTACAGGCATTTTAACCCATAAAGATAAGTCTCATAATTAAACCTCCATTGTTCCACACTTATTTTTTTTTTTTGTTTAATATTTATTTATTGCTATTTACAACTGTACATTATAATACATTTAGTAAATCTGATCTAAGTTAAAGTGGAGTGTTACAGGCGTGCAGAGAA
>NW_027111390.1:7555-12266 GCF_000696795.3 Halyomorpha halys
ACAACTTCCTCTCTACGGCACTTGCGACTGGAGGTACCCCAGGGCTTGACATCCTTTTTAATAATTTTTAATTTACTCATTGGGCTTTCGTTCCACAAAGATTGCCATTTATCTTTGACTTCCTTTACAAGAGGCCTGCATATCTCTGAATATATCTGCATATCCAGGATGGGGTATAGGCGTTTCAAAATGAGTTTTTCAAGGATTTTGCTCATGATCGGTAATAGAGAGATAGGGCGATAGGATGATGGGTATTCTGGAAGCTTTTGTGGTTTGGGGATCATTTTAACTATAGATAATTTCCAGCCACACATATTTAAATAAGATTTCTGCATGCAATCGAGGAATCTGGAGTAAGGCACAATGAGGTCCTTTCAGGGGCGTGGTAGAGGATTAGGGGAATAGTACTGGCTGCCTTCTGTTTCAGTTTAGATTACAATGGCGGACACTCAGCGCAAACGTTCCTTTCGTTGCTTTTTGCAACATTTTTGCTTTAAATGAGAGTAGGGTTATTCCGTCTGATTAAAATTTGTTGTTAACCTAATTCGTAATTTATTGTTACTATTTTGTTGGAGTGTCGATATTGCCAGCAAATCAAAGAAAGGGGAATGGTATAATAAAACGAAGGCGCCTCCTCGTGTAATTAGTAAAGTCGAAGCGGTAAGCCTTTTCTAGGAAACCTTTTAAATTAACGGCCACGGCTTCCAAGTTGGCCCCGTACAAACATCAAAGGGCCAAGCTAATAAGCAATGCTTCAACGAATCTAAGGGTCTCTGCTAATTTTTAATGTAAGTAATTTCCTTATTTTTGTCCTTTTCCCAAGCCAGGATTCTTATTCCTTGGATGGATTTTTTATTCTTTTCATTTCACTTAAAATTGATTTTATTGTTCTTTCATTAAAAGTTAAAAGAATTACATTTTTAATGAAATCATAACTTTTTTAATAATTTTATTATCATAATTTTTAAAGAAATGTTATCAGAAGTTTTTTTTTAAAAATGATGAAAAAAAAATTCCATCTAGTTTTTTTTTATATTTGAAAAAAAAGTACAAATTTAAAGAATAAAATTTTAAGTTGAATTCTAATGTTAGTATATTTTGGTATTTGCGTACACTTTGATATTATCAATGTTTTTAAAGTCTTTGTCCCAAAAATTGTCTAACCTACTATAATTATTTTTAAAAAAGCATACATTATTATTTTTAGTTAATAAAATAAATAATAATTAAAAAAAAAAGTACGTGTAAATCATCTTCCATGTCTACTTTCACAAGCTTACTGGCCAATTTATTACTAAAATGATGAATTTTTCCGCAAACTGTATACATAAAATCAATTTAGGAGCAGGATACGTTCAAGACCAGTTATGAACAATAAAAATATTGAGGAACGTTCGTAGCTCAGGTGATTGAGTCGCAGGTCTTTTCATCCCAGGAACTGTGGAGGCGTTGGTTTGAATCCGGCCTGGATTGTCGACTTTCGACATCACCACGAAATGAATACTTGACCCCCCACCATGGTTAGAATAGATTGGTTACCTCTAGATAACCGCACCGTGTGTCAGAAATGAACCGCAAAGGGTCATACAAAAATAAAAATATTCGTACAAAAATGATCTGGGTGGCGGAATGACTCACTCTTCTTTTTGGAATCCGCCTTGATGAGTGGGGTGAAACGTCGGTTACTAATAAAAAGTTTTTATACTATTTTTCTTGTTCTATTCAAAAACTTAAAAGTTAGAATTTACAAAACTATTCTTCCTACTGTTCTTTGATGATGTTAAGAACAGCGCCTTAGGGTTTTTGAAAAGAAAGTATTGCGTAAAATGTTCGGACCGGATAATTTAGAAGACTATACCACGTCGAATTGCGTGAAATACATCTGGTAAATATTATTCAGGTAACATCATTGCGACATATGATGTGGGCAGGTAAGGTTGTAGGACAAACAACGAACGGATCCTTATAATGTTCATAAACACTGAACCGAAGAGTAAATGTCCAAGGGGTTGGTCTGAAACGTAGGTGGGAGGATTGCGTCAAGAGTTATCTTTTGGAATAGGATATGGACAGGCATTAATGGACATAAACATGTAGAAAGTGATTGTTGGTATTATGACTTTTAAATTTGTTTAATGATTCTTTCTTGGCGGTTAGCCCTCATAGCAAACTTCGCTTCTTAGCAATCCATATGTTGGTGTAGACAGAAAAAAAAAATTTTTAGAAAAACAGTTTAACAATTTGTTATATCATTCCACACCTAGAATTGTTTTTATATAGTTGTAATAATAATTACTTTAGAGGTAATTGGAACCTAATTGCAACTTATACTAATTAATGATTCCTGTTAGGGACTAATTAATTGGACATTGTTTCAATTGAAGCACCCTCGAGAGTGTTATTGCAACTAAGTAAATCGTTAAGCGGTCATGGTTAACTTGATTATTTGTAAACAGCTAAGTCCTAACCAGCTCATTCAAGTGAATGTTTGCTTTGAAAAAAATGTATTATTTGTAAAAAATTATTATCGATACATTTGTCGGCTATAAAGTAATATTGATGGATTTTACGATTTTCATAACCCAAGAAAAAGCAAGAGAATTATTCGTTATGTTTTAAGAGGTTATAACTTGCGATATAACAAGTTATGGATATTTCTGTTATTTATTGCAACGCGTTAGCAATCTTTGAGTAAATATATATTTCGCCATTTTCCCTAATCTGTCTGTGGAATATACGAGGTGAGGCAAAAAAGTAATGAGACTGGTAACCCTGCACTGTTAGCCTAAATAGAGAACGTGTATCAGTACCCTGCCGTAGCTCAGTTTCAACTCCTTCCGTTAACTGCGTGATTTTTGTGACTGAGATTAGTAAGTAGTGTTTTGGTTGTGCATCACGCAAAATGGAAAAGCGGAATTTGGAGCTACGTTGCACGTATGTTGTGGGAAAGTACAGCGATCTTGCAAAATATCGATTCGAGTTTAAGCCGGAAATATACGTCTTGAGACCCCCAGAGACCAAATAACAAAGTTTTGAAAAATGACCTGTGTATAATTCAAAAACAATAACATAATTCAAAAAAGTCGTGTGAAACCGAAATTTTCTTTTTTAAATATTTTTATTGTGTAATATTACGTTTTATATTATATTAATAGACAATGGTAATAGGAATCATATAGCTCATTCGCACTATATTTACAAACCTATGTTAAAAGATAACAAAATAAGATATAGTAGAAAAAATATAAATAAAAAATAATAACACAGATAAAAAAAAAAAAAATTACATAAAGTAAAATAACATCTTGAATTCAGCCTAGGAAATTTTGAACCGAGTTCTTCACCCACTAATGGAGGAAAGAGCAAGACACCCGAGATCCCGGCGGTTCTTCAACCACCAATACTGGTATAAAAAATTCAGTGGTGGATGTGTGGGCGCTAGCCGCAGACACTTAAAATTTGAGTGGGGAATCTGGCCATTGCCGGAACTCCAATATAATTATTTACAATAGATATCTGGGCCCCTGCCATTTCAACCTTCAGGGGGGATTGTAGGGATGGTTAATCCTGGATAGTGATTGTGCAAGGCGATTAGGATGAGTGAGTTTCTCATGGAATTTAGATTTCATAAGGTCTGATACAAACGGTATATCAAAGTCATGATGTAAGCAATGTTGGTGACATAGTAAGAGGCATTGAACATTGTTCGAAGGACTTTGGACTGAACGTGTTTTTATTTGCTAAGAGTTTTTACCTGCCCACCACTGTTCAAGCCAAAGAGTTTTTAATATTGTTTTGTAAAGTAGTACTTTTTTGTCTACTGAAAGCTGTGATTTTCTACATAACAGTCCGTACAATTCCGAAACTGAAATTAAATATGATACAGTGCATTAGTTTATTTTTTGGATTTTTTTTTTTTACGAATATATTTTGGGAAAGACATTGCTTCTCGAATTTTATTGAATCAATCTTTTATTCAATGCGAAATCATTTCCTGTTGAATAGAAATAAATATTTCCACCTGAGTAAGTACCACACGATATAGATTTGGTGGCTATTGTCGCTAATATTTCTGCATTATCGTCGGGAACAAACGTACACAGGCAGTCATTCACCCCCAAAGCTATAGTCGATATGGCGATTTAGTAGGATAACAATAGCCACAGTTCGCTCCATTTCCTAACGAGCTTCAGTCAGATTGCAATTGTATGAGCTTTAAATTTCGGATCTAGACCAAAAGGTAATAGCAAGCTCTGTTATATCTATTTGCGAAGTTACTGATAAGTAAACTGAAATGAATTTAAGTAACTACATTGATAATTATTATTCAAGCTTGTGATGTCATGATATATTTTATTAGAACAACTTTACAATATTAATTTTAATAACTCCCAATAAAACATATGGTTCTATCTAGTCTATAAAATCCATTTTTAGATAAGATATAACGCGATTCTACACATCTATGCCTTGACATGCCTTATTTTGTCCTTTGATGAAATTACCTAAAAACATCTCGTTTTTCATAATATGGATTTTTTAATGAATATCCAATATTGATTCTGTGACATTTTAACATTGATCAAATGACTTGTTGGAGCCGGACACCCGTACACTATTCCCAGATTATGTGAGAGATAATACATTAGATTTTATTTTTATACCAGATCGGCCTGGTGGGCCTTACATGGCTGATATAACTTATAATTTA
>NW_027111390.1:12916-18831 GCF_000696795.3 Halyomorpha halys
TACTGTTTCACTGCCAGGATTCCATTTCACATTTTTACTTTTGAGGATTAGATCTGGTAGGCGTCGAAGAGTAAAAACTTTTGAGTTGCATTTTAGATAATACATAATATAGGATATAAAATAGAAGAAATTATAAAATATAGAAACTACAATGAAAATGATAAATGATAAAATACTTAAAAACAGAATATACCGGGCATGATACATACATGTGCAGAATCTTCTCATTGATAAAATTCCAATAACATTTCTAGAGAAGATCTCGAGGTCACTTTAGCGTGTTTTATTACTTTTATAATTTACCCATCATTTTATAATATCAAAAGTTCCTGAGACAATCACATCCAAACCTTTAAGAGTACAGCAAAAGATAAAAGTGATAATTATTTTCTATGTTATTTTATTAATCTATTAAGAATTTTCATCAAAAGCGATGAGTTACCTCAGTTCAAATTTTCTGTTCTCTTTTCGTTGTGGCTTATCTAAGGTCTATTCTCTTCGTAGACCATTATATATTCTTCCATTTTTCATCCCGTCCAGTTTGGTATAATCGTCTTCTTCCATCTGTTTTCCATCCGTAGACTTCCCTTGGCAATATTCCATGCGGTATTATTTTTAAATATACGAACCATCAGGGTTTTTTTTCTTTTAATTTACCTTAATATTTTTTCTACTTATACCTTTATTTTTAATTACATCATTTTGAAATTTCCTTAGTACATATTCCAATGCTCGCCACTAGTATTTCATTTACGTGGCTATAAGTTTCTTTAAAGAATACCCTTTTTAGCCAATGTTCCCCAAGCCTATCAATTAATAATCAATACTAGAATAGAATAGAAAATAAACATTATTTTAGGACTATAACCCTTAAAGATATTTAATTAAAAAATAAAGTATCTAAGATACAGTGATAAGAAGAATTCAGTATATTGGATATCTAAGATAAAAAAAAAAAAATCAAAAAAGGCAATAAGCAAAATAAAAAAATTCTTTGTATATTATTATGATGCAGAATATACCAAAATTATTTTTTTTAATATTTAAGACCTATAAAATAAATTATTATTCATACTAATTAGATTTGTTTAAATTTATTCTTATCCTATTTCGGTATATGTAATAAAATAAAAACTTATGAATCTTCTCAAGTCTGAGTGAAAAATTATTTCTTTTAATTTCTTTGTTACAAAATATTCCTTTATCGACGTTTCGGTGCTCTTCCCTCATCAGAAACATCTGAAAATTCACCATTTATAAAATATGCATTGTAATATTGTATTTTTTTAATTTTATACAACACATATGTGATTTTTTTTTTACTTTCTAGTAGTTACATAGTCCTTTTATTTATATTAAAATACTTTTTAGTAATTTAATAAGTTTATAATGTAGGCTATTTGGACATTTTATTTTCACTATCACACAGAATTAAGAGTATTTATAAAAAAAATTAAATAATGAAAAAGTATTTTAATCTGAATAAAAGGACTATTTAACTAATGGAAATATAAAAAAAATAAAAGCTATTATGTATTTTTAAAAAAAACCGTATTGTAATGTATATTTTATAGAATGGTGAATTTTTCAGATGGCTCATCCTGTAGATTTGAAGATCAGTCCGAAACGTCGATAATAATATTATATAATAAAAAAATTACAAGAAGAACTTTTCACAAAAATTTACCTTGAATAAAAAGATAAATATTGTCTATGATTTAATAATAATTAAATTATCCAAAAAGTCTCAACCTTGATGTGCAATGTTTCGGATGATACTGCCATCATCATGGACTATCTTAATTTTGGTATCACAGCTTTACATTCATTTATAAAACTTTGCATTAGGCCCAAGTCAATTTAACATAGTCAAAATAAATCTGTATTTGTCATTATAAGACTTAATAATAAACTCACAATTTTTGTATTTTAATATCAGTGAATAAAATATATATACTGTATATGAATATCATGCTTGCTTACTTATGCAGATTTCCGAAAATTTTAAAAATATGAACCTCTTCCATTTTATGGTAACCCCTTAAATTGGTAAATGAACTTGACTTGTCTTGATTTTTTTTTACGCTTCAATGTTTATACAATACGCGATATTGGATGAGAAGGCCAGGCGTTCAATTGTTTTACCACTTGTGAAGTGATTTTATAAAATGAATGCCTTACTGAGGTGAAGCAAATGTTTAGTAATCTGGACAGACACGTCTGCGGTGAAGAAGGAACAAGGCTAAGCGTCAGAGGGCAGAAGATCCTGGAGAAGAGAACGGTGTGGAGGTAATAGGCCCTCGCCTGGATCACGTAGAGTGGCGGCTTTCCAAACCCAAATCGGTAGTCGTTTATATTGCCCTCAGTCCAGGATTTAGCCTTCTTCGTCGGCCACGGTCATTCGGTACTAATGCCATCCATTGTTCGGTATGACAGTCTAGAGATATCTTCCTAGAGGAGGGAATCGACCAAGTCTGTTCCTCAGGGTACTCCAGGACCAATGAGATAGAACAGGTGTCCAATGAAGTCGATTTTTCAAAACTTTGTTTATAAAGAAATCATCAGTTTCAATGAGATAAACGATGCTGTAACATTTTTTTTTTTTACAATCTCTTATCTGTATTTGAAGTATATATTTATGAAATAACAAACTTTAAAAACATTGAACTTGAAGGGAAGGACAACTTAACTGGCATTATTATAAATGGGGTGTTTTAAAAAAATGATAATTTTTACATCGTTCCTCGGGATTAAGTTTTATTCTCTTTCCAATGTTTCATAGAAAATATTCTCGTCTTTCCTGTCTTCTGTAGGGGCATGTTCGCACATAATCGTGATTTTGAAAATTATTATCGAAATTATTAAATCGTAGAAGAACCATAAGTCGTCTGGTCTTGACGAGATGAAGAAAAATGGTGGCAGTGATTTGAGAGAAGCAATTTATGAATTAATTTGGGAGATATGGACGGAAGAAAAAATGACAGAAGATTGGACAAGAGCAGCAATATGTCCTTTACACAAGTAGGGAGACAAGCTGACAATAATTATAGAGGCATTGCTCTAATAAGCACAACCTATATAATACTGGCAGTGCTTTCAAATAGTGTACGATTTCACGGAAAATATTAGGGAGGGTTTTGGCTCGGTAGAACGAGAGTTTACCATATTTTCACCCTGAGGCAGGCAATGGAAAAGTGCTATGAGTATAACATGGACCTACATCTGCTATTCTTAGACTTCAAACAAGCTTATGACAGTGTGGACAGAAAGGAACTTTTAAAAGCCATGATAAAGGTAGGCATACCGAAAAACTAATCATGCTGGTAAAAATGACACTAATGAACACTACCTGCCGAGTTAAGCTTGGAAATTCGCTGTCCCAGGAATTTTCTGTGGAGAATGGCTAGTGACAGGGGATCCTCTGGCTCCCCTTCTATTTAACATACCATTAGAAGTAACTATTCGTTCAATCAGAACTAATCCAGGAGGGACCATTAACAATAGACTGTCTCAACATTTAGCATATGCAGATGATGTAGTTATTCCCGCAAGAACCCAAGCAGTGTTAAAAGGAATATTCCAGGAATTCGAAGAAGCAGCATATGAATTGAGCCTTAATGTTACGAATGAATATTAATATTCGTATAATTTATTTTGTATAATTCTCACCTCCATAATATTATATTTCATTGTTTATTATCAATATCAATCTACTACTATCTACTACTTAATTTATTGTTATGAATATTTCCAAGTTTGTTTATTATTATTTTTATGTTTCTCTGAGTTATGGTTGTTATCTTGTTTTTGTTTTTTTCGGCCATGATGAATGCTTGAAATTCAGATCGAAACGTTGGCACAAATAAATAAGTGTAGGTTATTTGTGTATTTTTGCCGATCATAATACTCCCCCTCCCGACCATCTTGTCATATTAATCTACGGTTAACTGTTATTGAAGAGTTTAATCTCAATTGGATACAATTTATTTTATTTAAATTATATTTTTAGGTAGCTTACCCTGTTACCATTGTCCACTCTTTGAACGATATGATGGTCGTTGTTTGAATGATCAAGTCAAACTAAGAAATACACCTTCAACTGAAGACCAGGTTATTGAGTGGACAGTCATTTAATCAAAAAACTTTAAACTGAACAAAGATGAATTTATTAATAATTTATAAATTTGTTAAACAAGAGAGAAACAATATAAATAATATATTACTATGCATGGTATAATACAGGTTAGAAGGGGTAGCCGAAAGAAACTTGTGTGAACTATGATTTTATAATTTCGAAGTGGTGGGGAGCAAAATTAGTTTATTAATATGTATTAATATTATTAATACATGAAGATGGCAGCTGATGCTAATGAAAAAGTGAATTCACTTAACTGAATGAAGGCGCCGTCCTCTTTCTTATAGTTTCTCTTCTCCCTGGTACTCTCTTCCCCAGTTGGGGGCCGCTTCCGTGGCTTATGCTTGCATGCTAATCTTCATTGAAAACGGGAAGAAAAAAAAATGGTCTTTTTGTTATCTTGGCCCCATAGGGCGCTAGCATTTCTTACATAAGCATATTAATACCTATTAGGCATATACGAGAATTGTGAGGGCCACCTTCTTTTACTCTTTCGTTTTTTTTTAAAAAGAAACACAAACGTTATGTTAAATCAAATGGCTGACTGACGATCTGGCGACAGCATAAGCTCAGCGCATCCTAGGAACAGGTTAATAATTAACCACATAATTATTTACACCACCCGTTCCCTGCCCAACAATTAGGTAACCTAATTTGACCCGGTTTTAGTTACGGAGGTTGTGCCAGTATCATCGCCAAGGTCCTCTCCAGCCATTAAAGCTTTGGTGATTTCGGAATCCACGTATTAAGCTAATACATCGGGAAGCTAAGGGAAGCTTTTGCATTAGGAGGGATATGGGGTCTGTAGGCTCTCTAATTGGGTTATGAAGATATGTAGCCTTAATTCTAGCATTGTAATCCTAACGCGATATATTTCCTTAGTAACTGCGATTTGTTTTCTCTGAAATTCCACTGACTGCACACCTTGCAAATTCTGCTTATCCAGTTTAATCTCTCGCATTTTCATGGATTTGAAAAGAACTCAGGTAATTAAATGAGGAAAATGGGCCAATATTTTAAGATGTTTTATCATTTAGTTTAAATAAAAAGAGATTGAATTGAGAGTATTGTTTTATATTTGAAGAGGTAAAGGTTTTTTTTTTTTTTTTGTTCGATTAATTTATTTTAGCATTCTATGCAATAGCCCTGATGTGTGGGTCGAAACGTAGGCCTTTTGTACATTGTCGATGTAGCTTATTATTTTATTTCTTTACCGTAACCATCTCCTAATTCAAATGTGGCCAATCGACTAAGGAGAGAGAGAAACATGTTACTCAAAAAGGTTGTGCTACCTAGTTAGGTATTGTATTGCTAATACTACATACTTATAGCCAGTCAAACATTTTTTTTAAAATTATTATAATGTATAGGCATAGTACAGTATATTTATAATATATAATATTAATTCAGGATTTTTTTGTTTTATCATCTTCGTTCTTTTATTTTTCCATTCTATGTTTTATTTTATGTTTAACCTTTTTTTTTCTTATTATTCTTAATTTTGTTTTACATTTTTTATCTATATATCTAATTATATATTCTCCCTAAACCCGATACATCTTTAACAAACATAGGATATATCTTAAATATAAAATATAAATAATAAAAATTTCAAATAAAATAAGAATACAAACTCATCAAAATCAATCGTATTTACGCACATAATTACTATTCAATTAAAATATTAAAAACAAAAACTCAACAATTATCTACAAGGATATAACTATATGTATACATTAAAATACAGATAATTAATATAAAATCTAAAAAAAAGGAATAC
>NW_027111390.1:22519-23709 GCF_000696795.3 Halyomorpha halys
ATGGTATATTTCGAGATCTATAGTTATTTTAAATTAGACCTAAAAATTGTTTACTTACGTTTGCATGGTTTTTAGCAATGACTTTTCAATTCCGCATTTATAGGATATTGCTCTTTTTAGCCTTGAATTATTAAATAATTTTCAAAAAAAAGAAAAGAAAGAACGATGTGGATTTAATAAGAGTCAGAAGTAGACTAGTGGTTTGTGGTCTTGGAAGACATTATTGGAAACAGTTTTGGGAAAAGCTGGATTAATTTTCGTACCTGAGGGAAAGTTTTACTAAATGCTAGATGAAGGTGGATTCAATAAAACAAAAAATAAAATAAATAATGTAAACTAAGATTCGAAAATAAGTCTCTAGGGACGAACAATACTTCGATAGTTGCTGTTATACTTGACTCAACCAATGACTATATTAAACTAAAGGTTATGGCTGGAAAAAAACAAAAAAAAAACCTAAATCTTTTTTTTTGGTTTCCAAAATCACAAATATAGCCTTAATTTCCATAAGACCTCATCCAACTACACAAAACTTGGGGACGTTAGTAGATTATTAAGTGAAAGTTGTGTGATACGAGCAACGCACTAGAATTTTTTACTTATGACGCAAATTGAAAAGTATGAAGTCGTATTCGGTACGTTTTGTATTGGTACGTATTACTAACTTAATATGAATAATAATAAGAAGAAGAAGACTTAGAAGAAAATGAAAAGTTAAATAAAAAAAAACATTATTATATGAAATAAAATAACTAAAGTAAAATATGAAATGGATAGTATTAAGAAAACATAAAAGAAAAATAATAATATACGAAATAAAATTAAGAAATGAAATGGATAATAATAAGAAAAATATAAGAAAATTAAATAAACAAATAATAATATTAGAAATGAAATAAAAAAATAAAAACTGAAATGGCAAAAATCATAAAATGAAGAAAACTAAATAAAAATATAATAATATAAGAAATAAAATAACTAAAGTAAAAACTGAAATGGATAGTATTAAGGAAACATACAACAAAATCAAATAAACATATAATTACTAAATAAATAAAATGGTATCCTTTTTTGGTCTCAACACTCTTTATTATATAAATAGTCCAACGTTTCGGCCTCATATGATATAAACATATTTATATGATAGTGATAGTGTTGATTAATCGAAAATTAATAGTTTTATTGAATTT
>NW_027111390.1:24065-28214 GCF_000696795.3 Halyomorpha halys
AAAAAAGAACTAAAGTAAAGAATTAAAAATAAAATAAATCATCTAGAACACATTCATACTAATGAATATATTACAAAGAATTTTGAAAGCTTTCGACAAAAAAATGAACTCTGGCATTTATTATTTATTCTCATGAAGGAAGTGTAAACGAATTAAGATATATCAACTGTTCGTTATAAAAATAGCGTTGTTTGAAAAGCGAATGCTTGATTCATAACTTGTTCCAATTAAAAAATATATTCACCATGATTAGGCACTATAATACGATAAAAATAAAACATCGCAATACGAGATATAATGTTTTTGTAAAGTCTACAGGTAAATGCCATAAATAAAAGTTTTTGAGTTACAAAAATTTTTAAAAATGAACAAATCGAAATAGCGTTTCTATTTTATTATTTTTACTGCAATTATAATACCGAAATAAAAACTATTAGGAGAAAAAGAGGTGTATGATGTATTATTTTACTGTAAAACAGTAAGGAATAGTATTTTTTTTTTAAATGGTTCGTTTGATGACTAGTACTCATAGATATAATATTTATTTTGATAAAGTAACAATCATTTAGAGATGAGGTTAGGGAGGAATTTAGTTAGGAAGATGGGATGAGATTATACAAAATAATTAAATTTCTTTTGACAGCTGAGGGTGAAATTTAAAAAGGGGTAGGTGAATGATGTGAGAGGGGACCGAGTGATTTTTTTATATCAGTGATTTATTTTGCTAAGCCACTTTTTTGTTTTTAAAATATTATATACTTACTTTTCAAAATTTGAGCATACTAAGAGCTACCTCCCCACCCCACTTCTGTTGTGATTTTCGAGGAGTAAAGTTTTCGGTGTTTTCTGGAAGCTGTTGAGTGAAGGACTTGACCAGGATTCCAGTAGCTTTCTTTTACAAAAGCTCACGGGTCCACCGTTTTTTCAACTTTTAATGAGGACTATAAAAATGTTTTGAGTAGATGTAGAGTTGGTTAGAAGTTTAGGATGATGAGAAAGGATCTCATTAAGAAAATTCGTATCGGTCATATTTTTAGATATGTAATTATGTCACGAAGAAAAATACTTAATTCCTAGACGGTGGCGTAGACAATGGCATACTTTAAGGCAGGCCATAACATTAGATTAGTTTTTGTTCTATTTTTTCGAAAATACTAGGCTTTTGGACAGTATATGAACCGGTCCAAAGGGATATAGGTGCATTTCATTTAGGTTTTATAACCAATAGAACGGTTTCAGAGGTTTCTGGGATGCCGGTTTCTCCGATCCTAGCTCAATTTTCATCAAAATAAAAAAAGATTTCTCTTTTACTTTAAAATTCAGCACGGGAAATCAGGACCTAAATTTGTCAATACTTGACTCTTTTTTTTCCGTAAAATGTATTCACAAATTGTTACTTTAAAAAAAAAAATGAGGAGAAATATGATAAATAAAAATTCAAAAAGATCATAACACTACACTACTTTTTTCTTTTTCTATTATAAACCAATTCATGGTCAATTCTGACATACGGGGATTTAACTAGAGGTAACCGACCTATTCTAATATGGTGGGAGGTCAAGTTTTCATTTCGTGGGACCACCACAGTAAAAGTTCTTCAGCTACAAACAGCCCCACAAATGACCAACCAAGAGACATATCCAACTGATAAGCAAGTACAGTATCTACATAAGTACTAAAAGACTAATAACATTATCCATTTCGTTTAATTACATTTTAATTTTTCGAGTGGAAAGGACAAAATTAAAAAAAACGATCTAATTCTCATACAAATTTTAAATCTCCAAACTCAATTTTGTAGAGATATAAGCTGTTGATTGGAATCATTACACCCAGGGTTACTGGGTCTTTCAAACTTTTTTTTTGGAGGGGGGGGGGGTTATCTAGAGGTAACCAACCTATTCTAACCATGGTGAGAAGTCGAGTTTTCATTTTGTGTGAATGCAACAGAAATGAAAAAAGTCGACCCCTGAGGGTTATTGATATGCGCAATAAATAAAGAGTATTAAAATGATACTGGAAAGAACAAAATGTTTACTGAAATCTCCCTTGTGTAACCACTTATAACAAGGGAGATTTCAGTAATTGGGATAAAGTGGGATCAAATGTACTGATAAGCTTGGATCAACTCTTTGGAAGTTGTAATTTGTTGTCTTTGAAGTTGTTTTATTTCTATTTTTCCTATTTATCCAGAGTATTTTTCAAGAAAAATTATTACAATCTCGGGATTTTCTTATACTGAAGAAAATTCAGACAAGTATTATGTAAATGTAAACTCTGATCTCGCTCAATGCCAAAAATAAATCCAATGATTATATATTGTGCTATTTTCTTTTTTGATTTTATGTTGTATGATTGAGCAATAAACTCTTCTATAAATTGATACTGAAAACACCGTTTTGGCGTTTTCCACAAATGGAAAGTGACTTAAATATTCCATTTATTCTAGAAAACCGCGAAAAATATGGTAAAGTGGAGGAAAGGGGGGTGGGGTTGAAAACCAAGCTTCAAATAAAAATTAAAATATAATTTTGATGTTAATTGAGTTAGTATTAGAGAAGTACCTTCTTTGGGTGTCAGCTTGGTCCTCTACTCCCCCCCTTTCCTCCACTTTACCATTTTTTCGCGGTTTTCAAGAATAAATGGAATATTTAAGTCACTTTCCATTTGTTTTCTAAACAAAAACGAGGGGAAAATACAGCCTTTGTGTCACAGCTCAGTTGCACGTTTTTTTTCTGTTTTTTTTTAATGTATACGTATTCAGAATATAATTTTAAATATTTTTACATGGTTGCCGTCAAAATGGAAAAAGGAAGGAATAAATGATGGTGTCGGTGTAAGAACAAAGCTGCTGAGCGGATATGGTGGCTGCAGTTTCCCGGATACCGTTGACAATGGTCCTTTCATACGTGCTGCGGCAGCCGATTCAGTCACCACTGTCACTGTTATTTATTTTATTTTATTGTATGGGTGTTTAGTACTGTAAAGAATGTTGGAGAAATCTGATAGTATTGAGTTCGAAAAAAAAAGAAAGAAAACTATGTATATTTACTATCCAAAACTGACGACTCTTCTCAGTTGAGGGGAATAAAAACTGGTGTCTGTTTCAGTAGGTTAGAAAATATTAAATTTTTATTCAGAACTCCGCATCATAAAAACTAACATCATTCAAAACATATTAAAGACTAAAAAATATCATATTCTTGCCTCAAACGTTTCAAATAATATTTAATTTTATTAAAGAAAAGTACTAAATATTACTGAAAATATGATTTTATTTCTGTTATAAACAAAAATATTTCTTCTAATAAATTAGGGGTGCCAACCCAAATGATCTTGCAGGCCACTCTGCGAATGTATCGCAACTTTGGGGACTGCATATAAAATTATATATCTTCCCATATTAGATTTGATTCTCTTTAGACATTTTTTCGATCGAAAAAATGAAACATTATGTTATTATTTTTTTTATTATTTATTACGTTCTTTCTCTGAACTCATAAGTAAAGTAGGCAATATCTGTCATATATTCACTAGAATATTATTTTTAAATCTAAGGCTATTTTTTATCACAATGTCAGCAGTTGATTTTTAAATATTTGGATGAATAATAAAAGTAATTTATTTTTTTTATTCATTAGTTGTAACCTACTTTGACCATTATAAAATAAATGTATTTTCTATATGTGTTATGAATCAGGCCGGGAAAACGTTCAAAAAGGGCCGTGGGTTGCCCCCCCCCCTTATAGATCCAAAAAATTTTATTCTTAGTTTGGAGGAACAATAGTTTGAGAAAAATCCTTTTGAAGAGCCCCTGTTAAAAATGATTTATAAATTTTAAGATTCCGAGTAATTTAGAGCATATATTTTTCGTTATTATCCTATTTTTGTTTTAACATAGATTTATAGATTAATTAAATGACTTTTTCAAAGCATCAATTAATAGACTATTTTTTTGGATCGAAAAAACAAGTCCTTTAACAAAGAATATGTGCATTGAATTTTTTTTATATAGTTGTCAGCCAAAGGTGGCTAGATTTCTTTTTAGGTATAGGTGAAATCGGTCCTTACAGAGATTATTTCAGATTCACCAACTCAATGAAATGAGTTCAATTTTTCACGAAGGAATGAGGAATTCCGTGGCTCAGT
>NW_027111390.1:29295-32155 GCF_000696795.3 Halyomorpha halys
TTTTTTTATACAGTTGTAAATATCAATAAATAAATAAAATAAAAAAATTATTTACTTATAAGTTTTGATTAAAGTAATTTATTACAACATGCCTAAAATAAGTGAAAAGTAGAAGTGCAAAAGTTTGGCCAATGATTGTGTTTTTTAAAAAGTCCAAAACACAAACTACGATTAAGTAACCTAACACAACAAATAAACCGGTGACAAGCTGAGCTGGTCGATTGTGTGACGTCATTCCCCATTTAACAGACCTATTAACAGACTCTCAACCATGTTATATGTTATATCGTTTTAACATGATAAAAGAAGGAAATATTTCTCCATTTAACACACTTTAACATGTTAAACTAAAGATCATGAATACATCTTATGTCAAACTTCAACATTTGAAGTATCAAGAAAAAGTAATATTACTCGAATTCCTCCTACTTATGTTGCTAATAAACTTTATTTTTTAATCACCTCGTTCGCTAGGGAATGAGGTAAGCGGAAATCTTCAGAACTTTTAAAATAAAATGGAAAAGTAATTTCAGGCTGTACGATTATACGACCTGTTTCCTGAGCGAAACTATAGTTGTTTACCCAATCACTTATTTTTATTCCTTAATCTATTCTTCACAGTACCTACACTCTTAAAAGTTCAAACTCTAAAAAAGTTTTCGAAGTAACACAGACTAGATATTTTATGCATCATACTACGATAAAACATTCTATTACCCAATGTCTCTTAGGCTTTTAAGTTAACTAATTTACAACACTATCGTTACAGAGAGACAATACTATCACAGTTTATCTCAAGTTAGGATCCGCGTCCATTTGTCGAGATCCGACACTGGTGCCTTCTCTTTAAATTGGAACTTTTATTTCCCCGCACCTGCCACTCGTTGATTCTCTTTGTCTATTGAAAGGACTTCTCAGTTTCCTGTCGGGTTATCTCGTAGAATGGCACATAATACTCAAAGGTCTACATAAGGTCGAACAATCCATTAATTAAACTAGCAAGTAGATTCCTTGCATTACTTTCAACTATCAAACTAGTTTATTTTCCATTTGACATTAAAGAAGATAGAAAAAAAGAGTTCAAATAGAATTAAATTCAATTCTTCATTTTCTTTCTCCTGGACAATATTTTCACATCGTTTTGTGGGCAATCGGTTGTGACCTTTTTATGTTCTCTTACGGATATATATGGAATATATATTAAGAAAAATATTGCAATCATACAAATTTCGATTTCGAGTTTTCAACAGAATTACATATTTTGAGGTCCCTTGAGATCTCATAAAAAGTCTATGTGAACAGACTACCTCAAAAACTGAAATTACAAAATTAAATCTGGTAAATCCAGTAAATTTTGAAAATCAAAATGGGTTCATGGCTAATTTTGCGTCATCTTTATACCTGTACCCTTGGGAGAAGCCCATCTCGCCACCCTACAGCCCATCCTGCCACCCTAAGGCCTCTGAAATGGACAACGTCCTTCTGGCACCATTAAGTCGAGTGGATGTGCTGCTCTCTTACAGAAAATTTTGGAATTAAATAGTTTGACCGACGCTACTCACTTATCCCATAATCAGAATGCCGATTTTTTCTTTATTAGAGGTGTCGTCTAACTGAAATACGACCAAATGATGGAACAACCTTCATATTTCTACAAACCCCTCAATTATTTAAAATAGGAATTATGATATACAAAGGTTTTAGATGGCACACAGGTAATACGAGTTTCAAGAATGACTTAATTTAAGTTACTTTTGACGAAACATTAGAGGTTTGAAGCATGAAACGTAAGCTGATATTTAGTACGCGAGGACCCAGGTAAACCCGAAAAACAGTTTGTTGAATTTGTTTGTTTTTTCATATAAACAGTTAACGTTGATGAAAAATACGTTTACGTTTTATGCGCTTTATAATAATTTGAATGCGTTATTGAAAGTATTTTGTACTCAAGTCATATATTTCCGTCAAAATCTCAAATTCGGAATTTTTCATAATCACAATACTTTTAATATTAAAAGAATTTGACCGTATGAAGTAGTTAGTAGGAAGAGAGTACTGGTGGCGGTCAATTAAAGTACCAAAAATAGTAGAAAAAACTATTTGTTGGTTAACAATAATAAATACCAAAATAGTAGAAAATTCTATATAATGGTTAACAATAAATAGTTTTTTCTACTATTTTAGTACCTTTATTGGTCGCCTCCCAAGACAGTCCTGCAAACACAATGCTATTTCTTACTATATATTCCTTATATAACTAAGTGAAAGTAGTAAACGAACTTCTATAATTATCAGAGAAGTTTTATTCAACTCTTACTCATATTTTGGTGATAATTAAGGGGCAATAATACTTGGAATTAAATAATTTATGGAGAATATGTCTCTGAATAAAATATAACTGGAATAAATTACCGCGGTTCGTTAGTTCGGTTTAATGACACACGTTCTCTTCTTTTTTTTTCTAAATAAGGGTATTTTAGGGGGAAGGATTAATATTCTAAAATTGTACGTAAAATCTCTCTTTTTTTTTTTTTTTTTATTTCCAGATCGGCGGGTTGGACCTTACATGGTTCAATTTATTCTCGTACAAGACACCCCTAAATGTTTACAGTTTTATTATTATTGATAATTTTGATTAATAAAAACAAATCAAAATAAGAGTAATAAATACAATATTTAGCCAAATAAAGTTTAAATAGCTATTTTTAAATTAGGACAACTATATTGTCGTCACCCTAATATGTCACTGATTTTTTTGCGGGTTTTTATAACTGAATCACTGAATAAGGACTTTAAAAAGTTATGGTATAGAACCAAATTTCTATAAACATTCAGACAACCTGGAATAATATAAAAAAAT
>NW_027111390.1:32205-38189 GCF_000696795.3 Halyomorpha halys
TTATTTACTACTAAACAAGTAAATTTGCTGTAGGTGACATAGTGACATGATACAAACATGTGGAGAATCTACCCACTGATAGAACTCCAATTTATATACTTTAAGAAATAAATTCGATTATAAGAGGTTATCTACTGGTTCCACCCTAGTTTAACCATGGTGGTGGTCAAAGTTTCATTTCGTGGGACCGCCACAGAAATAAAAGTCAACCCCACAAGCCAGATTCGAACCGAAGCAGTTATAGTTCCGAGGTTGCAAAGATCTACGCCTTAACTCTCTCAGCTAGGACAGGACTAAACTCGGTTTGGGACAATCCAAGGTTATCTGTCACCTTGGATTGTCCCAAACCGAGTGCTAAAACTAGGAAGGTGCTAAAACTTTTCCTACCTGTCTGGGCCCAAGCTAGAAAATTAGCCTCCCTTTACAATAGGTTATCCTCATTCCTGCTCTAATGCTACCACAGCTCTAAGTGTTAATTCGGGATGGAATTTTATAAAACTGTTTTGATGAATTTATCTATTGATTCCAATTGTTTTTCACGTTGTAACGGAATATTTTTATTGCGGGATATTACCAAAGAGTATTTATTCTCATGACCTTGTTTTGGAATGATTCCTTTATTTTTTGGATTCGAACATGATTCCTTCAGTTAGATTTCAAAATATATTTTACAGACTGACGGAAATTTTTCTACAATACGGGACAAATTTCTGGTAAATTAGAATCTTTTATTTTTTTTACTACTAAATAAGATAAAACGTATTAAGTTTTTTATTTCCGTTGGAAGGCAAAAATAATTTTGTCCTAAGAATCGAAAATTTCCACTAGTTTTACGTTTACGATTTTTTTTTTTTTTTTTGTATCTGTCTGTAGTCAAAACTATATTCAATTTTCAGGAATCGGATGGGTTTGTATCTCGATGCTTCAATATAAACCTCAAACACCTCTCTTTATTTTGCCTTAAGCAACAACTAAAGTGTTTTCTAAGACTCAAACGTATTTTGAAAATGTTTTTTTCGATAGGAAGAAAGTTAAAATTGGAGAAACGTTAGAGGTGTAGAGTGTATTCGTGAAAAGGATTTTTTAATAGAGAGTTTAAAAATAAGTGAACCCAAATGAAATTAAAACTAATTTTGTATATTTTTATTAATTGTAATTGGAGATGTGTTTTTGGCAAGCACTGAACTGACAGAAATGAGGAAGTTCGTTTTTATTCATTAATGCTATGAATTTATAATTTTAAACAAATTTTTGTATTGTACATGGATGGTTTATCCTCATTTTCCATCTTTTTCATACAACCAGTTCATTAAAATTATAGTTAGAATATTTGTTAAAATTATTTATTTTATTATATCATATTTTCTTAATATTTTTATCTCTGATTCATCTTCTCACTGGAGGAAAGTTGGAGGCATATGCTTAAAGTATTTAATAAGAACATAACGTAAATGAATGCAGATAATATTAAAACTTATTTTTAGTATTGTTATAAGTTGTTATTTAGAGAGGCGGTTTAAGTAAAACAAACTTTTCTTTACTAGGTATTATAATGTTTCATGACTCAAGACCGAAAAAGGACCAGTTAATCGGAGTATTTATAAGGCTACTCAACGCCGAATTGAGGGTACCCAGTAAATATTATTGAGGCAACGGCATTGCGGTGAATAAGATGGGCGTGTAATCGTGGAACTTAAGAAGGAACGGATCCCAAAAATGTTAATAAACACTGAACCGACGGATAAACGTCCGAGAGGTAGACCGAAACGTATACGGGAGGATTGCGTTAAGATTGATTTAGTAGATTTGGGTTTGGAGGGTTGTGACTGGACGTATGTAGATAACGATATATGGTATCGGAATTGAACCTTCGGTACCCTTAGTCTTTATTATTATTATTGATGACTCAAACTGCGTATTAATTTAATGTATGTCTCTTTATAAGACAGTTTGATTTTATATTTTAATTTCTATAAACATTTTTTTTTCCCAATAAATATTAAAAACGTTTTTTCCCCAATGTTTAGTCAAGTATGAGAACTGAATCTTTCCAAATACGGTAAAGTTGTGCTGGTTGGTACCATAGAGCATAATAAGCACCATTTTCTAGAGTGACCTTTTTACAGTAATTTATTTAAAATGTTTCATAAAATAGGCCTTTATACCTATTTCGATAATAACATACATCTATATGTTGAAACTCTAGACTTCGTGGTACGATATTTAAACTTTCTCTTTGAGTTTCTTAGAGAATGTTTTATGCTCCGTGCCGTTAAATAAAAATAACGATGATGGTGCAGCTGAGTGTTGATGGTTGAATTAACTTGTTGAACATTCAAGTCGACGATTCCTTAAACTTTCCTCCAAAGCCGCTAAGTCCGAAAGCGGGACTATCCCGAGACACAGAGAAGTCCAACTTTAAGCATCTTAGGAACAAACCCAAATCCTCTTCCGTCGAATTCTTACAGGATCTGTTAAGTCAGTCTTATCGGTTTACTTTCCAAACAATTACCTAAGCTAATTTGACAAGGGATAAGTAGTGGTCAGATATATCCACCATCTCTGGGGCGAGACATAGGTTTAATTCTCGTCAACTTTTAATCGTTAACTGGTGGATTGGATGGAGCAACAACCAATTAAATGAAAAAAAAAAAATAACGAAAGAAAAAAAGTTGGTAAAAAAAAAACAACCTCCTAAAAAAACTAAAACGTGGCAATGAAGAAAATGCAAAAAAATTTTACTGATTAAATCAGTATTTTTAATATGTGTACCAACTGAAGAAAAACACTAACTAGCTGCCATAATGGATTCATATTTGATGTTATTTAAACATAAACAAACAACACTGATTTAGCAATTTATATTTTCTAGCTGTTAAATTATTTGAATTAATTACGTATTTTTCTGAATTTTCAGTATTTTGTATGGAAGATTTATCATAAAGTTTTCTAACTGCAAGGCAAAATCATTAGGTTTTTGGTTAATTTAAGTTGTCTTTCAGAATAAACATGAACTCACAGTTAGTATATCGTACGTATTATACTTACATCGTATTGATCTTCAAAAAAATATAATATATTATTGAGATTCGATAATAAGTTTTAATTCGTTCTAACCAGCTTTAACCAAATGTTTTGGCATCTAACAATAACACGATCTAACGATAAACAATTTTTGTGAAGTATTTATAATAGTATTTTTGCAATTAAGTACTGTACAAGAACAATGACGAATTTAACACATTGTAGATAATTGCTTAATTAACAAAGAAAACTATAAAAAAAGGAAATAAATTAAAATAACATTCTCACTGAATAGATATCCCTAGCTAATAACGGCTTCTTGATTTTTTGCGTAACAAAAACAAAATTAATACGCATTGGGCGATTAAATAGTGATTGTATATATTAAAAAAAATCAAGTATATATTATTATGAAATAAGTAATATAAGACACTTTCCAAAAAATGATGAATATATCCAGTGTCAGATCACAGATAAATATATTTACATGTTAAATATGAATCTGAAGTAAGCAACTTTTCCAGTTAGTACACTGAATTTCTAACCGGAAACATAATACTCTAATTATGTATTCAGAAGCTGGAGCCTCCAGTAATCGGGCCCTAACTGAACCTCCATTGCCTTTCAATAGCAGCGCCACGTTTAAGAGGGAAGCGCCAAGAGGATATCCTGGAAAACTCCTTTGCCTTCTATATATATGAAGAGGGTAGATCTGAGCTACTTCAACCCGGGTATGAATAATGCATACGAAGTACGGCTGTGATATGATTGTATGTATGAATCTGTTTTTTTTTTGTTTTTTTTTTCATTTTTTGTTCTTGTTTATTTTCGGTAAATTTACCTGAAAAGTATAAAATTGAGGTTTCATCGAATAATTGCTACTTGAATGGTTAGAACGTTCTGGATTGTCATGAAATAGAAAAAAAAATTTAATTGATTTATAGATATTCTTTATTACTCCCAAGTATTATTTATAAGTACTGTATATTTATGTAAATTAATTTCTTAAATATAAATAATGTTTTCAACAAAACCGATCAAAATGCAAAATAACTGGTAGATTTTTATTTATTGAAGTTTTCTTATTGCTAGTATTGGACTTTACTTGCATATTGCCCCTATAGGAGAAGCGTTCATTTCAATATAACTATAAAAAAAACAAAAAAAAACATATTGAGTACATTAAATAATATTATAATAAAACACATTCAATATAAAATTATTTAAAGTTTTTTATATAAATTGTATAATCTTTTTTCGATTTTTTTGGGCTCTTAGGCTCCATTTGAGGGATGATCGAGACACGATTTTAATATATTTTTTTAATAAATAACCACCATAAACATTTCTGAGCTTGATGACCCCCTCACTGTGTCTTGTGCTTGTTATTTGGTGAAATTCAATACAAATGATGAATAATGATATAAATGTCTCACTGACTAAAGACGGTGGCTCCTTAGTCATTTATTTTTGTCTTATTCGTTTTTTTATTATTTTGTTTTTCGTTTAACTATTATATCCAGAATTCGTATAATCCATGAAGTAATTTGTATTAATGCGTGGAGCATATTTTTAATTGTGAATGCTAGTAGGTACGTGAGGATCCACACAAAAAAATTTAATTTTCTTTATCTTAGTCTTTTTTATTATTTAACTTATATAAATACCTATATTTATATTAGCTATGCATAGATTATTCAATTATTTATATTTGCGAGAATAATTCAAATGTTAATTAAAGTATTTATTTTTAGCTACCATTTCGCTAAAATTGTTTCCCTCAGGGTTAAAAAAGATACGACTAAAATAATATAATCAAGTAAAAAGAATTTATAACTAAAGTAAAGGAATTTTTTTTTTAAATTTTTAATTTGCTCAGGTGAAAAGAACCTTTAATTAGAACATTATTTTATATTGAGGTGTAGATAGTTGACCGTAGATTAATGCTTGAAGAAGTTTGTCGGGGGGTGCGGTCAGCAAAGAACAACATAAATAAACAAAACCATATTTATTTATTTTATGCCGACATTTCGACCTGAGTTTCAGGTCTTCATCAGGGGTTGTGTCTTATAGGAGGGAAATATTCGAACTGGATTATTTTGTATTTTGAACATCGAACATTATTTTATATTTTGTACGACGTTTCGGGATTTACCCCTGTACTATGTATCCTAAAATTGTAACAGTCAATTTAATATTATTAACAATTTTTTAAGTAAATACAATTAAAAATATCATAATCCATATTTACTTCATATTTGTCAATTATAATTATTTACCTTAGTCATTTATATATATAATTAACATTTTTTTACAATCACATTATTAAAATTATATCCTTCACTATTGGTGCATTCACTTTAGCACGAACCGATGTACTACATTAGGCACTACCAATTTAGACATATCAATATGCCTATGTCCTATTTTTTTACCCCCTTATTGATATGTCTATGTTTAATACATTTTTCTATTTAAGTTAAAAATTATGTTTTTACAATCTTATAATTTAATTTTTTATTATTTTCCCTGATTTTTTAATGTATATGGCCAGCCTATTTATTATGTCCGTATAATGTGTATTTAAATTTTTTGTGAATGTTTTATAGTTTACTGTTAACTGAATTGTTTCTAAGATCCTTCTTCTTTTAATGTTTTGTGTCATGTTTATTATTATGGGGGTGTTAAAGTTAAATTTATGGTTTAACGTTATGCCGTTGTCAGCCATTGCGGTGCTATTTATATTTTTGACATTTTTTACAGTTTCTGATGTGTTGTTTAATCCTAGTTTCCAGTTTTTTGAATGTTTCTCCAAAATATATATTCGCAATGTAGCTTATATATTACATTTAACATTTTATCTCTTTTGTCTTTCATGCTAGACAGTTGGCGTTATAACTTATTGTAATTGTTGTATATAAAGTTGTATGATTATATTCTAGTAAATCAAGGTATTAAAA
>NW_027111390.1:42739-45748 GCF_000696795.3 Halyomorpha halys
TATAAAAATTATTTTATAAAAAATAAAATTACTTTTTCTATAACATTTAAATAAACAAAATTATCATGAAATATCTAAAAACTTTAATTTTCGGCTTTAAACCAACGATATATATTTATTTAGTAGTTTTGCTGTAATTAGAGAAATTTAATTAATTACCATTTGAAATTTAAAGGTTTTTAATATTTATTTGTTATTTTTCAAGAATAACCATCAGCTCGATGAATGGAGGATCTATTATTTTAAAACTAAATCAGGACAAAAAAATCAGAAAAAAAATAGAAATGGTAAATTTCTCAAGAAGAATATTCATTGAGGGTTATAATTAATATTGTTAATCGACCACACTAATAGAGAGAGGAGTCGAATGAATTTATTCTCATCTCTTTTATATACGAAAACAGACTTATCAGGAATTTTATCAACCGTAAAATGTAATATAACTCTTCCCTTAATGTAACCATTTGATTAGTCAAATGCACCGTAGAACAAAATTCAGGAAATTACTTGGGCCGGCGGGGAAACGGGAATAAGCAACACTATTAGGCCGTTCTGTATAATATGGCCATTTGAAAAAGTGGCCGGCAACTCTAATTGCCTCCATCAATCCCAACCAGCTAAATTACCAGGAGGTCTCCTACTGTACTGCCACTGGTATACTACTACCTCAGCGGTCATTACCGTGGATCCATATCGGATTGCGCACCGCTGCTTTCTTCTCTCTCCCCCTCCTCTTTGTGAGGTAAATATCTTATGTCGGGATATCCGTCATGTTTTTAGATTACATTGCGATATTATACCCGGGGAGTATGAAAGATAAATGAAGCGGGGACCGATAGAAAGGGAGATGTATTATTCATAAAGGGCACTGATGGTGCGGAAAGTTGGGAGGATGGTTAGATACTAAATTGGAAGGAGGGTAAGTTTGAGGGATGGTTGAGGAGGCTGAGCCGGGGAGGTTAATGGTGGTTAATATATGCCTCGTCACGGCACCGCTCCATGCCTCCTCACACCTCGGCCGATTTTTTCTATGTTGTCTTCTAGGGAGTGAGGTGTACTCTACGGGTCCTTTGTCTTCCTCGACAGGAGTGTATGTTTACTCAGGTAAGGCTGTGTGGTCATCTGTTTACTGCCATTATACTTTAAAGGAAATTTAAAGAAATAGGAAACAAAACTCTAGCGTGGTGGGTGCATTAAAAAACTTACCCTCCTACTGTGCCAATCCTTTCCTGTACTAATTTTACAAATGAGGCTTTCAGTTGATAGATGGACTAATTCGATTTTCAATAGTTTTCATTAGAGTAATTTTATATAAAAATAAAACAGTTTATAAAAATTTACGAGTATAATGCGCTAATAACCTGATTGCGGCTTTTTTATTTTAGCAACAATTTTTCATTTATTGATAGATATTACAATCTGCCACACAGTTGTGAGCAATAGGTAATAGTGATGAATGATCACATTCATACTAAAATAAATAAACGAAATGGAAAAAAAAATCTCTCTTAAAATATATAAAAACAGAAGGATAAACAAAATGAACATAATCAAACTATGTGTATAAAACAATAAATAAATACAATAACATAATGATAAAATAATATAATCTCTAGTCACATTTACACTCTTATTTATAATATTTACAGAATCGACCTGAGGATCCCTGAGCCCACTCTATCCCCCACGTGTGAGGAGTAGAGAAGAGCTCAAAAGATCGTGCATCTCTGGTAATGAGCCAGTGGAGGCTGAGCAAGTGCGGCTTTAGGTCGAGATTTTAAATATTGTATATATTTTTTTTACTTGGTTTGATTCATTTTCATGTTCATTTTATTTATATATCTTTATATTATTATTTATATAATTATTTTATTTTATTTATTATTATTTATTTTTTATTTTGCGTTTGAAAGTGTACAATTACCACTATCGATCATTGACCAAGTCTGTGACATATTGCAATATTATCAATGAATAAAGCAATTTTTTACTATTTAATAATTATGAAGTATGGAAACGTCAAGGACAGGAGCTAAACAGAAAAACCCAATGCACTGGGCCCAGAAAATTAAAACTTGTTATAACAGTCCTTTTATTTATCCGTTTTTCCTCATTTTAATTACCTTCTATAACTTTATATATTACATTTTTTTCTTATATCTGGCTTTTCTAAAGGTATATAACTCGTCTATATTATTACCCTTATTAACGGGAAATTATTTTAAACCTGGAAAAAAAATATTAAAAAAGGAATTGCTACAACTACACAACTACCTAACTCATCCCGGACATCATTTCTTTGTTAAAAGAAACAAAATGGAAGAACAAGCTACAAAGGCACACATATTGGGTTTTAGATAATAACCTAATTGCAGTTGACTCAGCAAACCTTTAATCATTGAGAAGAAAACAAGTACTGCTGACCCTTGTCAGAACAGGACACGCTAGCTCACAAAGGAGTAAATAAATTATAGTTGGTGGGGGACAAGAACAACCTCAATGCATCTTTTGCATTTGACGGTATTGTCAAGGATAAAATCATACCTTAACCTCTAATAACTATGATTTAAGAATGAAAAAAAAATCCTAGTGCTCGGAGAACCTTTGTTTATTTTAGTAATTGTTTATATTTTATTGATTATCTCATAAGGGTGGGATTAACTACAATAACCCACATATGATGATATACGAGGATATTTACTATGATAAACTCAAAGGTTCAACGAGCACTAGGATGTTTTTGGATGTCTTATTTTTGTTCAAAAATATATTTCTTAGAAATAAATTAGAATATGCGTTGTAAAATTTTGTGTTCTTAAGGAATACTATTAATATTGATATAGAAGACCGACTTGATTTATTTCATGGTCCCTCTCCCTAAGTAGAGGGTGGGAGAATAGACCAGAAGAGAGCAAAATATATATCTGGGTATTACCCTTGATAAGCATAGTTAATGTGGTAAAGCTAGTTTAATGTACTATATTAAACTAGCTTTACGTCGAATCGTCT
>NW_027111390.1:47123-48586 GCF_000696795.3 Halyomorpha halys
TTAAGTGGGTCAGATTGCTTCATTTTCATTGAAACCTTTTATCTCTCTCAAAAAGATTATAGCAAAATATTTATTTTTAGATATGTCTTTTAAATATATTAAAAATAAGATTAATTGAATTTGTTGAACATTTATTTAAAGACGAAAAGTTTTAGTTTTTTAATAAACTTTGCTTATTGAAATTAACTACTGTAAATTTGTTTATATACTAAAATAAAAATTCATAATTATTATAAATAGTTAGCTGACCCAGTAATTCCTTCGCTTTTGCTATATTTGAGGATGTATATAGATTTAATAAATGCGACTGATGGTTATAAATATATGTATTTATTTCAATTAAACATATAGGTATACTTTATTATTATGATTTGGTAAAATAAATTGATCAAATATATGTGATAACATTCGTTTTTCGTTATCTCATGAAAGGAAAGTTAAAATAAATGGCCGCTTGGTATCATCAGTATCCGCTGTAAATTTGAGATTTATATTTAATGAATAAAATCGATAGTTTCTTAAAGTTTATTATACTTTTTAGTTAAAGTTAAACATTTTTTAAACACTTTATTATTATGTTTTCGTAACATAAATTGAACTAACACATGCTATAAAGTTGGAATCATAATTAAAAAAAATATATTAATAACTTCAACATTACTCAACCAATCTACACCATACTTTGCAGTGGTTTAAGTAAAGATAATAATGATAATAATAAGTAACATTAAGATTTAGTGACGCACATAGTTTTGAAATAAAAACTCTCACAGTGTCAATATTATTACTATATCCATACAACAAAGACTGATTGGTATATCAAAGAGAGGTAAAATATTTTTTGGGAGTAAAAAAAGTCCACTAATTCATTTTATTTCATTATCTTTCAACTTTCCCTGGCGAAATGGAATGTTTTGAAGAAAAAATGCAAGTAAACAGACCGAAAGACATATGGAAGTTTGTTAAAGGATTATTTAGTAGTGAAAATTAGTATTTAAAAAAAAAAAAACTTCCACTCAATCGGTCTAGTAATTCAAAAGTTAATTGTGGACAAATTTAGAAAAATATCCCACGTGAATCGGCCCAGTAATAACTAAATCTATCGAGGACAAATGGATATGATTTTATTTTTATTTTTTTTAAATTTGCCGACCTACTGTACCTCGGGCCTCACGCTTAATTTTGTTCTTAACTTTTTATCTTTTACCCTTCGTCGTAAACCTTCGTCTTCCCCCACAGTCTCTTTTAATAATACTCCACTTATTCCTGTTGAGCAGATCCGTTACTTAGGACTAAATCTGGACAAACGACTGACAAGGAATCCCCATACAAGACTGAAAAGACAGGAAACTGCTTCTCGATTCCGACTATTACAACATTTACTAGACAAACGGTCCAAACTTCCAATCCATTACAAAAGACTGATCTACATGACTATTATAAGGCCTATATGGACATACGGA
>NW_027111390.1:48636-50222 GCF_000696795.3 Halyomorpha halys
AAATTGATAGTTTCTTTAAGTTTATTATAGTTTTTAGTTATAGTAGTTTTTTAAACACTTTATTATTATGTTTTCGTAACATAAATTGAACTAACACATGCTATAAACTTGCAATCATAATTTAAAAAAATGTATTAAATAACTTCATCATTACTCAACCAATCTACACCATACTTTGCAGTGGTTTAAGTAAAGATAATAATGATAATAATAAGTAACATTAAGATTTAGTAACGCACATAGTTTTGAAATAAAAACTCTCACAGTGTCAATATTATTACTATATCCATACAACTAAGACTGATTGGCATATCAAAGAGTGGTAAAATATTTTTTGGGCGTAAAAAAAGTCCACTAATTCATTTTATTATATTAAACTCTCAATTTTCTTCAAAATATTTTTTCTTCGAGGATTCGGGGATTTCATTATCTTTCAACCTTCCCATGGCGAAATGGAACATTTTGAAAAAACAATGCAAGTAAACAGACCGAATGACATATGGAAGTGTGGTAAACGATTTTTTTGTAGTGAAAATTAGTATTTAAAAAAAAAAAAACTTCCACTCAATCCGTCTAGTAATTCAAAAGTTAATTGTGGACAAATTTAGAAAAATACCCCACGTAAATAGGTCCAGTAATAACTAAGTCTATCGAGGACAAACGAATTTGATTTTATTTTATTTTTTAAATTTGCCGACCTACTGTACCTCGGGTCTCACGCTTAATTTTGTTCTTATCTTTTTATCTTTTACCCTTCGTCTTCCCCACAGTCTCTTTTAATAATACCCCACTTATTCCTGTTGAGCAGATCCGTTACTTAGGACAAAATCTGGACAAACAACTGACAAGGAATCCCCATACAAGACTGAAAAGACAGAAAACTGCTTCTCGATTCCGACTATTACAACATTTACTAGACAAACGGTCCAAACTTCCAATCCATTACAAAATACTAATCTACATGACTATTATAAGGCCTATCTGGACACACGGAATTGAGCTATGGGGCACCACTAAACCATCTAATTCCTCTCGAATCCAATCCTTACAGTCCAAAATCCTTCGTAAAATCCTTAATACTCCTTACTTTGTCACAAATCAAATCATCCATCAGGACCTAAATGTCCCCTATGTTGCCGATTTGGCCAGAACCAGATACCAATCCTTCCATAATAAACTCCCCAACCACCCAAACCAATTCGTTTCTAACCTGGCTTCTCCATCACTACCTAATAATCCTCGTAGGGGTCTGAAAAGAAGATGGCTTCGAGATCTTCTCCTTTAGAAGTGTTTTGGAGTTCTTTCAATGGGATTCTCCACAAGTTTGTATCATGTCATAATATCACTTACAGCAAATTTACTTGATGTGTATATATGTATAAAGTTGTAAATAGTAATAAATAAATTATAAAAAAAAAACTTTTTATCAACTCAAAAATCTCGAAATTTCATATTCTTTAAACCTTCTCACGGCAAAATAGAACATATAGTAAAAAAAAAACACAAATCGGTCCAGTAATAACAAAGTCTATCGAGGACAAAGATTCCACATCTCTCTTTTATTTATTTATGAAAATTCTTAACGT
>NW_027111390.1:50272-53372 GCF_000696795.3 Halyomorpha halys
AAGAAGATGGCCTCGAGATCTTCTCCTTTAGAAGTGTTTTTGGAGTTCTATCAATGGGTAGATTCTCCACATGTTTGTATCATGTCATAATATCACTTACAGCAAATTTACTTGATGTGTATATATGTATGAAGTTGTAAATAGCAATAAATAAATTATAAAAAAAAAAACTTTTTATCAACTCAAAAATCTCGGAATTTCATATTCTTTAAACCTTCTCACGGCAAAATAGAACATATAGTAAAAAAAAACAAAAAAAAAAAACACAAATCGGTCCAGTAATAACAAAGTCTATCGAGGACAAAGATTCCACATCTCTCTTTTATTTATTTATGAAAATTCATAACGTATTAATAGCAGTTTATATTTTTATTTATTATTATAATATATTCATTATTATTTTATAATTTTGTGTAATAAAATTTTATTCTCATTTTAAATGTTTAAATCTTTCATTTATACTCTGTATTTTTGATATTTTTAAATGTTTATCCTTATTTATATGACCAAGGGCGGGATAACTCCTTAGGGGTGGATTTGGGCTAAGTAGAGAAAGTTTTTGATCCCTGATTATGGATGTGGCAGCCGGTTCCTTCTGATACTTAGTTTAAAACTTTATTTTTGGCTCGGCCCCAAATATAGTACAAAATACTTTCTCTGCTCATTTCTTTTTTCTTTTTATTCATCAGCTTAAAAGAAAACTTTAAGATGATGATCAATGTATTGTTTTCTAAGTATGAGAGTTGCGAAGGAGAAGTTCCCTAGTTGGACCTATTTTTGGAAACATTAACGATGGAATCTTTTTTAAAACTTTATAGTGTAGCTAGCTCCTAGTTCTATAATTTTAGGGTATATAGCAAATAGAATTTTATAGATAGGTGCATTTTTGAATTATGTAATATTTCAAGAAATACCACCTATAACCACACTTTAACTATTTTATAATTTTAATTATATATATTTATTTAGTGTTATATTTATGATTTATGTAGGAAATAACCGTGTGAAACACACAGATGTGAAAAAATTCAGTTATATCACTCAAAGTTTAGATAACTTTAATAAAACTGTGTAATTACTAGTTAGAACTGATGAGTCTGCCAAGTATAGGTGGAGGGAATACAAAATGAAAGCTGTTTCAAAACGTTAAAAAAAATTTTTTTTTTCTTTCGGAAATCTATATCTTTAACACTAGCGACAACAATAGAAAACCTAAGAGAACATCATTTAAATTAGAGTAAATTTTCTAAAATATGAGCCCTAATAGAGAGTAATTATTTGCGTTCAATAGTTATCGAGATATAGTTTTTATTTTATTTTAAATGCAACATTTCATGAAATATATATTGAAAAATCAGTAGTTAGTGGATGTATTGTGGAAACTCGTTATCTCAGTTACCATGATACAAGTGTACACTTGTCTGTTTGCACTGAAATAAAGATTAGTTTAATGTGCTTTAATTGAATAAAGTAATTTATGATGTTTTTATTCCTAGAAGTAGTAGTTTGTATGTTATTTTCCAAAATGAATTCAAAAAATGTAGATTTCCTGTTGATATTGACAAATGTTTTATTTATGAAAAACAATTGGACCTACAGATGTCTGCTAGCTATCAAATTAAATATAGTTTAATGTATAATAAACTATTTTATTTTTGTAGGAGTAGTAGTTTCTTTATGATATTTGCACATGAAATTGTGTTCAAACAACTAGAAATCAATTTATTTTCGCAAATTTCTTGAAAACTACTATTTCTACGAAGATAAACGTCAGTGACTATTTTATAGTGCATTAAACAAGTTTTAATTTTAGTGCTAATAGAATAACACAGTAAATTCACTAACTACTGATTTTTCAGTACATTTTTTATGAAATATTGCTTTAAAAAAAAAAAAACTATATCTCGACAGTGATATCCTATTAGGTTTTCTAGTAATAAAACAGGCGCCATTTTTTATTCACCTTGGCAGATTCATCAATTTTGATCATCATCAATTACTTCAATGAAAACCATGTATAGTAACTATACATTGATTTCATTGAAGTAATTAAAAATTGGGGTGAAATAACTTACTTTTTTCTCCTCTTTGGGAAAAAAAAAAAAAAAAAAAGTATAGAAGCTATGAGAATTCATATAATATTTATACGGTGGCGGTCAACAAAGGCACAGAAGTGGTAGAAAACTATTTATTAGTAATCCATTTAATTTATTTTTTTATTATTATTATTTATTAGTTACTATACGGTTACTAATAAATAGATTTTCTACTTTTTTCATAATTTACTTGGTCGCCACTCTGATCATTTTCTTACATTCGATAAATATGGTCGACTATAAAATTTCTAATGATTTAACTCTAATCTAATAAATACTTAAATATTTTCCATTTTTAATAGAACTATTGAATTAATTAATTTTGTACTGGTACTTGCGGATAAATATAAACTATTATTATAGTTGGTCAATGCAGCACAGAAACAACTCAGGAAAAAGAACGAATTTGTTATCCTTATTTTGTTCAAAAAGGAGAAAAAAAAAAAAGGAAACATAAACGACAGAACATCTAGATACAAAAATATATTTTTATAATAAATTATTTTTTTACACCGGTTTAGGTTTTTTTGACAAGACAAAAATACCTCCTATAAACTACATATATATTTCGAAGATAATTTTTGTGAAATAGTTTCTTTATATTCATCATATTTATAGAAAATATAAATACATTGACTCGGAGGGAAAAACTGCTCAAAACAGAAAGTCTAGTTTTTAAAAAAGTACTTTTTTTCTTTTTTTGTAATAAAATACATGTTTGTTACAATAAATTATTTCCTAAAAACACTTTGGGTTATTTGTCATTACAAGAAAATCTAAAACTGTAATAAAATAGAAAATTTATAATAATAATAATATTTACTTATATGCATCTGTTGCGGGGGGCGCCTACCGATCTTAGATAATAACAGGTGTCTCAAACCTAGCTGTTGCAACGATAACCTTTCGACAGGTAGCGTTGAGGTTGTCCCTGTAAAATAGCAGTATGAGTACCATGTGCTAATGATTAGGTTACCTCAGTGTACCAGTCTTTACAAAAAGGT
>NW_027111390.1:53802-54341 GCF_000696795.3 Halyomorpha halys
GACTATTTTATAGTGCATTAAACAAGTTTTAATTTTAGTGCTAATAGAATAACACAGTAAATTCACTAACTACTGATTTTTCAGTACATTTTTTAATGAAATATTGCTTTAAAAAAAACAAACTATATCTCGACAGTGATATCCTATTAGGTTTTCTAGTAATAAAACAGGCGCCATTTTTTATTCACCTTGGCAGATCATCAATTCTGATCACCATCAATTACTTCAATGAAAACAATGTATAGTAACTGTACATAGTTTTCATTGAAGTAATCAAAAATTGGTGTGAAATAACTTACTTTCTTCTCCTCTTTGAAAAAAAAAAAAAAAGATCACATATAGAAGCAATGAGAATTCATATAATATTTATTGGATGGCGGTCAACAAAGACACAGGAGTGGTAGGAAACTATTTATTAGTAATACATTTAATTAATTTTTTTTTTTATTATTATTTATTAGTTACTATACGGTTACTAATAAATAGATTTTCTACTTTTTTCATAATTTACTTGGTCGCCACTCTGATCATTTTCTTAC
>NW_027111390.1:54708-59529 GCF_000696795.3 Halyomorpha halys
CCTCAGAAACCTAATAAGTTTTTGTTTTTTTTAATTATACAGTCCTTAAGTGCATACATTTTCAGCTTGGTAATTTATAAAATTACATTTCTGCTTTTCACTAACGGGAATTTCTGAAGGAAAAGTTAGGATCTGAACTCAATTAAACATTTGCCCAAGGACCTCGCCGATTTTCGTTAAGGGTCCTTCACCCTGCTCGTGTCTACCCTTTGAAGTTAATACAGTTTGAACTTAGGGATAAACGTAATTTTCATTCGAGATTAGTGAATGAGACACAACTGCGCTGGGCAAAGGGAGAAAAATTCTGGTCTTTAAAAGTTTCCTTCATTTACTGCATTATGACGAAAGAATAAAAGAATATACATTTTTTTAATGATAAAATTTTGTATATATATATTTTTTATAATGTACATATTTACTTGCCTTTAATCTATAACTGCGAACAGTAAGAGCTTTTTTTCATTGTTATTTTTTATTCAAGTGTTATTGAAATAAAACAATGTGTCAAATCGTGTGTAATAAGTATGATAACGGGATTGATAAAATACAAAAATAAAAGAAAAATTAAAAGATTCGATACAATAAATATAATATGGCGAAGAAATGAAAATATAAAAAATTGAATAAATTGTGTGTAATTTCAGATAATAAAAACATTAATTATAAAGTAGTAAATGTAAGTATATTATTATGTAATTTCTCCCTCTTATTATATATATAATCATCTGATGTCTACCCATATTTAATATTTTCTTAAATTTCCTAATATTATCGTTATTTTAACATTATTTTACATTATATAATTTATTCAAATTCTTGAGACTGGTATTTATCTATTAAATAAATCAAATGGTATCCTTAATGAAATAAATAAATCAACACTCAGTTGTCCAAGGTTTCATTCATTTATACTAATAAAAATAGTTTGTTTCTCTAATAGTGTAGTTTTAATAAAAAAATAAAATTTTAAAAATTTACGAAGTTCAAAAAAAAATAGGGTGATTTTGACTTGAATTTGATGACCTGGGCAAAATAGCCTGTAAAACATTTTTTAAAATTTTGATGTGGGGCTTGAATTTATATTTCAGATTGTCCTTGAGGATGGTCGAATTGGCCGAAACGTAGGACTATTGATATAATAAAGAATGTTGAGACTTAATAAGGATACCATTTGATTTATTTAATAAATTATTTTATATCTTTTTCCTTTCAAATCTAACGTACTTGTTAACCGCCAATTCCATACTCCACTATCCTGTTTGGCTTCTCATCCACTTACAGCTCATTTTTGTGCTTGGGTGGATGTTCTATTTTGTTCATCAATTTCCTTTTTTTTCTTGACCTTTATTTTATTTTTATTTCCGTTTTTTAGTGTGTACTGTATATATTTTATATTTCTATTTTACCTTTTGTTTTTTATTTGTTTTATCTTCGTTTTTAATAGTTACTAATTTATTTTATTTAATTCCTGTTTATTTATACTTTTTACTGTATTTCTTATTTTTATTTTCTTTAATTTTCTTTGTTTATTTTTATATAAATTTTTACATATTTTAAATCAAATTTAGGCACACCATAGTTTCCTTTTATTTCGTGTTATGTATTATATTGCTTTGTTACATTTTTTTGGTTGTTTGTATCTATTTTAGCACTAATGAAGCCCTGAAAAGTGGGGCTAAACGTTGACTCTGATAAAATTGTTACATTACTAATTGAGTTATTTCTTTTTTTTTTTTTTTGCAGCCAGATCATTTCCTTTTATATAAAATAATATATTTTTCCACATCCCATTGTACAAATATGACGAAAATCTGAGTAAATTGTATCGTAAAAAGAAGTTAATAAAGTTTATTTATATATAATATTTTATTTGTTGCTACGTAACATGAATCACTTATGACAAATTAAGACACCGCTTTCTACTTTATTATTTGATGTTAAATGCGATGTTTAATTAGTGATAAATGTATGATAATTACGGATAAAGAAAGAAAAGAAAAGTATCCCTCTGTGACAATATTGTCGCCTATTGTCCCAGCACGTATTGAGAAAATACTGAAGAAGTAAATTGGATTGCTGATTTGACACCTCTGCTTCTCCTTAGAGTGTCTATCCCAGCTCAACGGCAGAACGTGAGCTCTTCCATTCTCATGTCGTTATCAGTTTTTGTTATCTAACAATCCTCTTTTATTCTTTTTATTACACACTTTCTACTTCTATCTATCTTATAACCTAAGATTTTAAGATAGGAAAAAAATGTCCAATCCATAATGTTTGTATTGATGCGGGGTAAATTTCAGATTAAATAAAATTTAATTTCACATATTCTTAGAATATTCAAATTATTTCAGTCTTTGCAGTTTTTTGTTCAATTTTCCACAGAGGGCCACCGCAAAATAAATACTGACTGACCCAGTTGGGAATCGAACCCACAACCTTCTGAACCATGTGCTCTCAACCTAACCCGCTCAGCTATTAGGCCCTCACTATCATATCTTATAATAAAAATATTTTTTATTTATTCTGGTACTAATACCTTTAGAATAATATAACAGATATTAAATATGAAATTTAGTGCCTTAGAGAAAGGTACAAAAATTAATAATAAAAAAAAAATGAAATTATAAAATATCTCTAATAATAATAAATTGAAAAAAAAAGAAATAGGACAATAATAATTAATAAAAGAAACAAGCAAATGATGTTTATAAGTACAACGTTCAAAAGACTAAATCCAATAAATAATGTTGATAATTGATAAAAATTATATAACGAAAAGAAAACAATCTATCACATCAACGATGAGGAAACTAACTTAACTAACAATAAAATAAAATGAAAAACAAAACACAAAAGTGAACTAAAGATAATTAAGCAATTGTCTCTATAGAAGTTAATGATTATATACATATTTACAGGTTTTAAATTAAAATTAGAAACATCAAAATTATGAAATTCATTTTCTTTCAACGAAATTAAGGATTACAATTTTAAGTATGTAAACGTAGTTTTCGCTTCAACTACCTTCGAATTCAATTGATAAGTCATATCGAAAGATTTCATTTTAATTGTTTAATCTAAACTGTTTAAAAAAAAGGTTTCAAAATGGTGGGTGAAATAAATATTTAAAAAATTAATAAATTCCATGATTCACCCGACTTATTATGTTAACTTAAGAAAAAGTTATTTGAAATATTTTTTCAACTGCTGTTTTTTTTTGTTTTGTTTTTTAAGATTCGAATGATAAGTCTTATCGAACTATTTAATGTTGATATTTTTAATCTAGATAATTTTGAAAACAATGTAAACACATTTCAAAAATTGGAAATGGAAATTTAAAAAATAAAATAAATTCCGTGATTCATGGATATTATTATGTTAATGTAGAATATAATTATTTGAAATATTTTTCATGTCATGTTTTTTTAACTTGATCACATTTAGTATTAACGCAACAAAAAAGAGAATTGAGCATCAAATTTTTAAAAATTTAAATCTACGTATTTTTTAACTGCCTTTAAATTAAAATTATATTGTGTTGTCTCGAACGGTTTTATTTTAAAATCTAACTTTAGATCATGTTGGAAACAATAGAATGAAAATAAATTAAATGTAGAATAATTATTTGATAATTTTAAATATATATATAGTTGTGCATTTTTTTAAAAAGATACATAGCAATGAAACAAAAATTTCTTTTTACAAATTTAATTAACTTAATTTAAACTATATATATAATCTAGGATAGTTATTATATCTAAGGATAGTCCGGGTAGCGGTCAATATAGGTATCAAAATCGTAAAAGAGAAGTATTTAACTAACTAACTTTATTGTAAACCAACGTTTCGCCGCACTTTGCAGGGTTGTCGGAATGAAGTTCTGCGACAGACAGTTCTGACAGCCTAGAACTATATTAAAAAAAATATAATACTGTTGAAAACCAAGTGATACCAGTGTTTAGATTAATTGCAATTAAAAGTAATTATATTTAAATAGAAAATTGACCATTTTATTAGACCTTGGCAGAATAGCCTCAAAATTTTAATAGTTGAATGTGTGAGGCTGTAAATTTGCAGTAAAGATTGTCCTTGATGGGTGGCCAAGTCGGCCGAAACGTTTGGCACTTGAAGTATTAACAAATAATGTTGATGCTTAAATTGATATAAATTATTTAATTTAAAAAAGTAACTTTTTTTATTTCTGCGTCGTTCTTTTCAAATGTCACTTTACTTCCTTTCTGTGCCATTTCAAGCCCCTGTACCATAAATACATAAGCATTACAACTGGAGCCCGAACGTCTGAACAAAGAGTGTAACGTAAATTAGGAAAGAGGAGCCAAATTACTAGAATATTTAACTTATGAAGTTCCCCTTGGATGCTTTTAGAAAGCGTCTCAAATTCATGAGATCTACGATACTCAACTCCGTAAAATAGTTCCACTGTCTGTCGGTTAAAATGCTAACTTTCTCCTTGTAATGAGATGTATTTCACCGTCTTCAATTAAGGAACTTTATCCTCGTAATGATACTAACTAATGTTTATAAATTTGTTTGCTATAACATAAATTTGTGACTTCGACCCTAAACAGAAATTTTGTTTTTATAAAGTCAAAAAATGAATCTCAATAATAAAACAAACAAAAAACAGCAACCACAATAAAGTAATTTACAATAAATTTATTATTCAGTTATAATTACAACTGAAGTTGATGGTTTAATTAAAAACCCTAAAGAACCCATTGGTAGAAATCTACTAGTTTTTTTTATTTTTTAATGCATCAACTACTAGGTTTAAAGGTGGGCAAGGCCATCTTTAACCAA
>NW_027111390.1:59579-59832 GCF_000696795.3 Halyomorpha halys
ATATTGGGTCATTTACATTATTTTTTAAACAAATTTTGATTTATAAACAACACCTCAGTTAAAATCATTAGTTATGCGAAACTATAATATTGAAATTACGTATTTAAGGTAGGTATATGAGAGTGGGTAGCTGATTGGTAAGGTACGGTGCTACTAACAGTAGTCCTACCAAGGACATGGGTTTAAGTCCGGCTGTGGCAGATAATTACTTTCTATTTCACTAGGGGTATTCATGATGTTGTGTTAAATGTTA
>NW_027111390.1:61662-67694 GCF_000696795.3 Halyomorpha halys
ACAACAACCATCATTTAGAGAAAAAAAAATTGTTATATAAATAAAAATAAAATAGATAAAACTAATGAAACGTTGGCATAAATAAATATTTTTGAATATATAATTTTGGTTTAAACTTAATTATTCTTTGTATTTATTATTATTTATCTACTTTTTATTTCTAGTCAATATATATAGGTATAGATGGTATAATTATGTACTTACGCTACTAATACCTATTACCCACGAGAGCAGCAGATTGTATTATTCCAATAAAAAAAAATTGTTTGTATAATATAATATAAAACAATAACATAATAATATAATTGCGTAATATTATATAAAAACGTAAAGATATAAGGTAAGTTCCAAAGTAAAAAAAAGAGCGATTATCTAAATTATGGTACAGTATTATAACAATAAGATCAGGGTTGTGGTTAGTAAAACAAATTAGTTTTTAACTATTTATTACTAGGTATGTTTCGAACCCACTGTAGGTCTTCATCGGGGCTGCTATGACACATCAACTTCTTTGCAATTACGATTCAAATCCCTAAAACGGTCGTTCTACCCCTAAAATAGGGAACTATTGATGTTATTAATTTGCCTCCGATATAATCGAAACCATCGATGATAGCTCAAGTTGAAGTTGAAAGCAAATTTCATTAATATACTTTTAACCTATTTTCTTAAATTAGCATAGAGGGAATATGGTTGATTCCTATAGTGAGAAAAACGCACGCCAGTTACATTCCAAACATTCCACGGACTCTCCAGAAAGGGAAAGCAATAAATGTCACTAAGATATTATACAGGGAACCCTCTCCCCTCTAAAATACTTCCATCTCCGACCTGCAGTTGAGAGAAGATACGAGAAGCGAAACCCGATCTTTGATTTCCATCTGGAGAGAGATCCCACGGGGCCGAACTACATTCATATGCAGGGAAGGCGGTATGCCAATGGCGGGCCAGTCTCCGGGCTGGGGATTGAATAACAATGGAGGGAGATCCTAGGAGACAAAGACAAACCATGTCAACCATCAACATAAATACAGTTCCTTCACCTGCCTCATCATCTTCAGCTCCTCCATCTTCGGTCATCTTTGCGCGGGCTACAGGAAAATCCAGCCGCTATATCGGAATCTGATGTGCGAGGATTTCAAACTAATCTGACTGACTCTTAGGTTTAATGTTCTTTGTCATCATTACAGGATTTCGAAGAATCATGTTCCATTAATCATATCCATAAATTTATCAAATATTTTTTTGTAAAGTATAAGCAGAGCTGGATTTGTGCGTGATTCTCTCTTTCTCTGTGGCTCCAAAACAAAAAAGTTGTGCCGAAAAAAAAGTATGTGCCCTGACGCTACATCCCTCAACATTACTCGGTACTACAAAACTTATTCCAAATTACCTCTGTACCATTATTTAGGTTGGCAGCTTTGCTTTATGTGAAAGGGGGTTTTCATGGTGAAGATTTTAGTGGCAATGGATGCAATCACAGCCACTATAATCGTATAAACTGACATTTGCTGTTGTAATATCGAGATTTGCTTGAATGCTGATAGCATTATCAACTATTTGCGCATTTGTGATGAACTTTTACGACAGATACATGTTACCTAGAACCTCAGCTTTAGTTTTTCTTGATAAATAAGGCAATGTAAATGGAGGCAATGTAAATCCCTTCAAATTAGAGAATTTACCTCATTTTTTATTTTCTTTCTAGACAATTTTGGAATATCATTAGAAATAAACTAAAAATTATTATTTTATTAAATCCTGGAGTTCCGCCATGCCATCCAAATTTGGTTGGGAGGGCTTGATTCGGGGTTCCCAGGGCAGAATGTAAGTATTGTATATATGTATGATTGTGATCAAGATTTTATTTACTTCATTTTAATTATTTTCTATTAATTAAGTTTTATCCACCTATGTTAATTTATGATGTGTACATAAAAATCATAACTTTTCAATTATTGATTTTTTTATTTCTATGATATCCGGGAGGAGGGGGAGTTAGTGAGAATTGATGAAATAAAACGCTTTAACCATGTTTGATGCATTTTAGGAGGGAGGCTGAGGAAAGGAATCATGATGGACACTGACGGTAAAGCTGTGTAATGACAGGAATCACCAATAGAGGTTAGTGCACTAAACACTGCAGTGTTGGATGCCATCAAAGAATTTGATGTGCATCCGTGAGATGAATTCTGTAACTGTCGGTAGTCCAAGTTAGTTTTCGCTCTCTGTAAAGAAGAATGCTTCACAATACGTAATTTTTTTGATATATTGATAGGATACTTTAAGTGTCATTTTTATCAAAAAATTAATTTGTAACAAAGAAATTAATTAAGTTAGAATTTTCTTAAATGAGAGGACCTTAATTGTATTTTTCGTAAAGTTAGTGGAAATGTACTTTGCTCTATTGTGAAGCTAGCCTTTGTCAACTCCTAGTAACTCAGTTGGTGATTTTTAGTTCTATTTATTTCACGAAAGGAACTAACAATATAAAATGAAATTCCTCTGATGAAAATGAAAACAGAAAGGTTTCTCCATCTTTAGACATAGTTGAGTTATAAAAATACGTTTTATTATTTGAGAAAAAAATACGGAAACTAAAAAATACCATTGAGTTCTCTCTTTTAATAAATTATGTTACAGAATTCAAGGTTTGAGTTGGGTTTATTGCTTTGGATAGAGTTTGGAAGAGATATCTGAGGTGTAAATCGTTAGGGATTGATGAAGATTGGGCAACCCGTCCCTATGGTTTCATGTTACCGTTTGTGTGGGGTATATCCTGTTTTCTCAAATACTTATTTGTAGAATCATCTCTGAGTCAGCAACTGTTCGTTGTAATTTTGGTGATCTAATCCGTTATTCTCATTCTGTTGGATTTTTTCTTTCTTTCTGGAACATTTCTATAGGGATTGAAAAGTGCTTTATGGAATCCAACTCTAAGCCGAAAAAATACGCCCTTTTACTTTCACTTACCCATAAATTAAATATATAATAAATAAAATATATGGAAACTTATTTATTAGTACCAACGCTACAATTTCAAGCCTCCATCAGGGCTAAAAACAAAAAACAATATAATAAATAATCAATAAAAGGATAATATACAGAATGATTAGGAAATAAGAAAATTACTAACATCATAGATACATAAAAAAGTGTTGGAATACATGAACAGTTTAAATAATATAAGAAGATAAAGGCTGCGTGAGAAAAGTAAGATTAAAATTAATTAAGAGGAAATAAGAAATAATAAAATACATAGAAAAATTTAGTTAGTAATTATTTGTAGAAAATTAATAAAATTAAAATTATTTAAAATAGGGTAATGAACGAAGTGAAAAGTAATGCTTATACATAAGTAATTATATATGCAATTAAATCATATTCAGTACCACGGTTAACTGCTAACTCATCGTTAATTATTGAACCATTGTAGAAGTATGATCTTGCAAAATTTCGAGTTTTAGACTGGAATGTACGGTTTGAGTTCCTCTTAGTCCAAATATTTAAAATATTATGGCTCGAACCTAAAACTAAACGTCTTAATGAATATGCGCAGTACGATTTATTTTCGAGATCAGTAGAGATACGCACATAATCCAGTATTATGCCAAGCTGAAGTGGCTCTAGGAGTTCGAATCGGAAACAGCCGATCTCTTCCGATTACATTCGTATGAACATTGCTTTGCCGTTCAACTGTTTTGGCCAGGAATAAATTTGATATCCGTTATTTTCACCTCGAGAAACCCTAAAATACGAATTCCAATATAAGTGAAAGTTGTGAGGTGCGCGCACTGCATTAAGTTAACCTGATACTTTTAATTAGATTCTGTATACTGTATGCTTAATGCTGTATGCTGCATGGTTTATGCTGTATATCAACTATTTTTGCACAATAAGGTCTTTAAGCACACACAAATCTAGACCTCATTTAAGTAAAAAACCCTTGAAATAAATAATTGTAGCAGTTTCCATCGACATGACGAGTGTACTCAATTACATGCGATAAGAAAAAGGTCGTCCATCGCCGCTGGTTATAACCTGAAACGAACTTCAAATGAAAAAGATTCCTAGATTTATTTGTCTCTTGAAATCTTCAGCAAAGTGAACGGTTATCAAATTAAAGTAATTATAGTAGGGGTGCAGGTTACAATCGACAATAAAACATTGCTTATGAGAAACAGGGTAAAAAAAAAAGTGATTTCACACCAATTTTTCATAACTTTAGTGAAAACTATGTATAATTAGTAGTCAAAATTAATGAGTTTTCCAAGTGTAATTAGGGGAAATACAAAATGGCGGCTGTTTCAAATTGTTACTAAGACTACTAAACTAAGAGAACGTCATTTAAAGTAGAGTAAATGTGCTAAAATATGAGCTCTAATAGAGCTATTTAAGTTCCATAGTTCCCGAGATATACCTTCTTAAAACCAACATAAAAAGTGCTCTGAAAAATTAATTGTTAGTGTATTTATTTTGAGGAATCTATATCTATATTCGACGTACAGATGTCTATGATCACTCAAATTAAAGCTAGTTTAATGTACTACAAAGTAGTTTATTACGTATATCTTCATTGAAGTGGTAGTTTTCATGATATTTGACAAAATAAATTCACAAAATGTTGAATTCTTGTTGTTCAGACATAACTTTTTATTTATGAAAAAAAAATATCTTAGGAACCACACAGAGATGTCTCACAGGCCTCAAATTAAAGCTTATAACACTTTTATTCCTAGGAGTTGTAGTTTCCAGGATATTTGCTAAAATAAAATGATTTATAGTTGTTCGGACAAAGTTTCGTATGAAAATGAATTTTCATTTATATTATAAAAAGTACTAAATGGGTTTTCTATTGTTGTTGGTATTTCTTTTTTTTTTTTATTTATTTATTTAAGTGTTTCAACCACTCGGGCCATTTACACTTGGTTTACAAATTCGATTACAATTGGCAGATTCACACAGTAGAAATACAAATACAATTGAAATTACAAGGTGAGAAATTTACATACATACATGACATACAAAGACAGTTGAAATTACAAAGTGGGAAATTTACAATCACAATTATCATTACATGTTAACAATTACAATTTACACTTCACAAATTTATTACTGTTGTGGAGTCTTCTCCTGTACACATGAAGAGAATCGGTGAGACTCCAGAGCAACCCAGTAAGAATGTGCCCAACAGCGAGTGGTAGTTTAAATGATATGATATGGGCTCCGATTTTTTTTTAAACATTTTCAAAAAGCCATAATTTTGTATTCTCCTAACTATACTTGGCAGATTCTTCAATTTCGACTAGTTTTAGTCACATAGTATTCATTAAAATAATCAAAAATTGGGATGAAATATCTTACTTTTGTCTCCTCGGATATTGTACTCTTAGTGTACAACCTCGCATCATATCGGAGAAGTATTTGGTAACTATTTTCTAAAAATATATTTGCAAATGGAAGCGTATAAAGTTATTTTTAGGGTTTCTGAAAATTACCATTATTCGAATTTGTCATTCAGACCTTGCGTCACCGACGTTAAATATCCATACTCATTATTAGAATTATATTCAATCATAAACTGAAAAGGTCAGATGAAATAGGTTGACCTTCATTGAGGCAGGTGATTTTGTTTACTTTTTTTCTCATGTGCCAAGATAAAAGCTGTCAGGCCTATTTAAAGGTGTATAAAAGACTCTTGGACGAGAAATAGCACAACCAAAGGTCAGTCAATCGTCAATACAATTTTACCTTATTTTATATCTAAAGACGTGGCTTTCTATATTTAGTATTAATGAACTACTCTAAAAATAGTCTTTAACGTATCTGTCTGTTATGAATCAGATTTCAATTGAGCGTGAAACGTTAATTGTGCACGTAGTTTCGAAGCGACTTGGGTTTTTCTTTCTTATCTTTCCTGGCCATATCTGATATGCGGGGAGGGAGGTTATCTAAGAGGTTACCACTCTGTTCCAATCAGAGTAAGAAGGTTGAGTTTTCATCTGGGGAGTCTCAACAAAATAAATGTCAAC
>NW_027111390.1:69149-70276 GCF_000696795.3 Halyomorpha halys
TTTATTATGTATATTATTTTGTTCTTTTATTTGTTGTTCTAAGGCTCACCTAATAATTTTTTTTAGCATTGTTCTAAAAGGACTTGTCTCTAAATAAATAAAGAATTTACTACTATTATTATTATCAAATAAATATTAGTTACTGTATCTATTTTATGATAAATTATGTCGTGTTATTATAAAAAAAAAAAATCAATCCAATTTCTGTTCGAAAAAAAAACAAAAAGAAGGAAATTATGGAAATAAATGCCTATACTATAAAGGAATCATTTTAATCATTTTACAAATATATCCCCTCCTCCTCCACGCTCTCTGTTAGATGCCAACACACCACCTCGCTTTGATTCGGGTTTCCAACTTAATTTAATTATAAAACCTCTCTCCCTAATTGTCTTCAATTTTTCAAAAAGTCTATTTCCCTTTTAGTAACAAAGTGCCTTTCTCTCGGTCCTTATCTAGTTGCTTCGCCTTGAAACAATTCGCAACTGCTTTTAACTCTGATTAATTTGTCAAATCGATAGAAATGCTTTAAATTAATTATATCCTCCCCCAGGCAATGTCACGGATGGTAGTCAAATTATTTTATGTATGTGCTGATATTATATTAATTGCTAATAGAGAAATGAGATCTTGAAAACCCATGTCCTTTAATAAATTGCTATTATGAATTTACTAGAATGACTTTTATAGTTTTAAACATACTCTAATTATTTATTTGTATTATCACACAATTATTACAAATGATATAACGAAAACCTCGAAACGATTTCTCCAATATGCCTACGATCTAACTACCATATACAAACAGCACTACTCACTTTCCTACTTCCTCTTCAATGGAGTATTATTCACCCCGTGGGCGTGATGTCGCATTGAAATCAGTTCCTCGTCATAGATAGCACTCCGCTACTGTATCCTCTCTTGTTTAATGATTCATCGAGCCACTTTCAGGGAGTAAATAGTGTATCATTAAACTATGAACAATTACATGTGGCTGATTACGTCAAGAGAACAACTGCTCCTTCGATTTTTGAAAATAAAGAAAGATAATTATATTTCTTATTATTAATAAATTTATTTTGGTTGTTAGTTTTTATAGTAGGATTCATTTTTTATTATTAAATATC
>NW_027111390.1:71439-72853 GCF_000696795.3 Halyomorpha halys
ATCCAACAAAAAAAATAAAATAAAACTTGATTGACTTTACCTTAACTTAAAGGCCCTAACATAACCTGACTAACTAAATTTACACTGTTATACAAAGAAGAACATAAAAACGTTTAGTTCAAACCCCTCATAGTCCTGCCAGAACACAGGGTTGTCAGCTATTTCCTTTTCGGCCACCGTATCACCTAATTTATTTATTTCCACCTTCCCCTGCCTTATAAGCAATACAGATGCGCAACAGCAGTTCGATGTTACATATCCATCATCAAACTACTGCTAATAAATCAATTTACAATTAATGATTCACCAAGTTTTCTTAATAGCTTTCATCAGTTTTCAGTCTCCTGCGCGTGTTCCGTCCGCAGGCTTCCAGGGGCTAGTCTTCTTCTTTGGCGAATATTGAAGTAGCTTGGTCCAATAATTACCTCAGGCATACCTCAGAATACCCACGACCACTCCTATATATGTAGTCATTGTCGCAGGGAATCTGAGGCCTCAAAAGGCGCCCCCCACACGACTAAGGCTATTCAAGGATTGGGCCACCCTACTTCCCAAGTGAGGAATCACGTTGAATCCTCTTCCAAATCTTACGCCAAGGTAGGCGACTACCTCACTTTTCCTCGAATTATTAAATTAATAGGGTGGGTTCTATCAGTTTTTCCTGAGAGAATGGCCTGTGTCTTGCTAGAGGCCATTCGCAACTTTTTCCTCTCGCACCATTCACCTACCAGGTTGGCATAACGTTCTGTTTGTTGTTTTAGGCCGGCTCTGCTATTAGAGGGCACCACTGCAGACAGATCGTCGACGTAACCACTTACTCTACTTCATAAGAGCTACCTTTAATCTTACACGTCTGTCCTCGAGGTAGCTCCTAATCAGACGTATAAGTTGCGGAGGGCTTCATATTTCTGCAACTATTCCTATTCCTAAGAAGTCTGAAGACGACTCCTCCCAACTCTCCGATTAAGGACGTGATGAAGAAAAGTTGGCACGTACTGCCCTATATTCCCACTTCTAGTGTTAATGACCACTTATTGAAGTAAAACACCATAATTTAGAAATACAAAACATAAACGATAACATTTCTTATGTGGTGGTATTTCAATACGCACACTAAAGACACAGGGCCTGATAAACTATACCCACATTATATTGAACAATCGTAACGTGTTAAAAAGTGTATTAACTGAAAATATGAATTAAGGATATCAATACAGTATGGTGATATAATAATGGCTAAAAATACTTTTCAAAATCGCCTTGATGAGCTAGAATCACTAAATGGATGATTATTGTGAACATTGAAAAATTTACTTCAAAAGTTTTTACTCTAGGACGCCCAACAGACCCTCCGGAACTAATCCTCAAAGGTAAAAATGTGAAATGGAATCCTGCCAGTGAAACAGTAAGATAC
>NW_027111390.1:76353-77459 GCF_000696795.3 Halyomorpha halys
AAGTTTTTACTCTAGGACGCCCAACAGACCCTCCGGAACTAATCCTCAAAGGTAAAAATGTGAAATGGAATCCTGCCAGTGAAACAGTAAGATACGTGGGAATTCACCTAAATCGCCGCCTTACCTGGAACCACCATATCAACATCAAACTAACTCAAACCTACGCAAGGTTAGCAATGCTATATCCTATCTCATATCAAAAATCAAATTTTTTTTTAAATATTTATTTATAGCTATTTACAACTGTCCATTAGAATAGATTTAGTAAATCTGAATGCTCAAGCCACTGCTGATATACGGCTGTGAAGTCAAGGGAGCATCCTTTATGAGAAAAACTACAATCTTTTCAAAATAAAGTCCTAAGAATCGCATTGGATGCGCCTTGGTTTGCAAGAAATAGCCAGTTGCATCGGGGATTGCAAATAAAGTCAATGGAGGATTACATGAAGTTGCACTACAAGTTACCGACAGTTAAATGAGCAGTGAACTACAACTTGGGAAATCCAACCTCAACCCGAAGACTGTAGCCCAGGTTGCTGCTGGACATTCTGCAATAAACTCTATATTTTTCAATTCTATTTTTTTTCTCTCTTCGTCCTTTTTTCAAATTAACTTGCTGTTTTTTTTTTTTTCTATTTCTAACTAGTGGGCAATTATTTGTTTTGTTTGGTCTGCAAATGTCGATATTAAAAATTATTATTTGTATATATTTATTTTACCTTTTCTTTTTTTTTTATTTATAGTTTGGGGTGTCTGTTTACGAAACGAAACGATTTCTCCAATATGCCTACGATCTAACTACCATATACCATGTAGACAAACAGCAAACATTGGGGTGATACCTACCCACCTGTGGAATTAATATTAAGTGTACAACAAAAAAAACATTATTAAATTGACAAGTTGAAAGCAGTGTATAAGTATAAGAAAGAACAAGCTAAACTTTATAAACAAATGTTTAATAATAATAAAAAAAATATATGTACACAAAATAGAAAGGGAAAAAAATATCTTATCCAACAAAAAAAATAAAATAAAACTTGATTGACTTTACCTTAACTTAAAGGCCCTAACATAACCTGACTAACTAAATTTACACTGTTATA
>NW_027111390.1:77509-81021 GCF_000696795.3 Halyomorpha halys
CCTGATAAACTATACCCACATTATATTGAACAATCGTAACGTGTTAAAAAGTGTATTAACTGAAAATATGAATTAAGGATATCAATGCAGCATGGTGATATAATAATGGCTAAAAATACTTTTCAAAATCGCCTTGATGAGCTAGAATCACTAAATGGATGATTATTGTGAACATTGAAAAATTTACTTCAAAAGTTTTTACTCTAGGACGCCCAACAGACCCTCCGGAACTAATCCTCAAAGGTAAAAATGTGAAATGGAATCCTGCCAGTGAAACAGTAAGATACTTGGGAATTCACCTAAATCGCCGCCTTACCTGGAACCACCATATCAACATCAAACTAACACAAACCTACGCAAGGTTAGCAAAGCTATATCTCATATAGAAAATCAAAAAATTTTTTTTAATATTTATTTATTGCTTTTTACAACTGTACATTATAATAGATTTAGTAAATCTGATCTAAGAAAATCAAAATTAAAACCAGAAACTACTGTTCTTATTTTTTAAACCATGCTCAACCCACTACTGTGAAGTCAAGGGAGCATCCTTTACGAGAAAAACTACAATCTTTTCAAAATAAAGTCCTAAGAATCGCAATGGACGCACCTTGGTTTGCAAGAAATAGCCAGTTGCATCGGGGATTGCAAATGAAGTCAATGGAGGATTACATGAAGTTGCACTACAAGTTACCGACAGTTAAATGAACAGTGACCTACAACTTGGGAAATCCAACCTCAACCCGAAGGCTGTAGCCCAGGCTACTGCAGGACTTCTGCAATAAACTCTATATTTTTCAATTATATTTTTTTTTCCTCCCTTCGTCCTTTTTTTCAAATTAATATGGTGTTTTTTTTCTAATTAGCGGGCAATTATTTGTTTTGTTCGGTCTGCGAATGACGTCATTTTTTTTACTTAACTTTACTTTTCTCTCTTATTAAGAACTATTATTTGTATATATTTATTTTACCTTTTCTTTTTTTATTTATAACAACATTTATAGTTTGAGGATGTCTGTTTACGAAACTATACCCCCCTCTCATAACCAATGATTTTAAAAAAATGTAACAGCTATATCAACCATGTAGAGCCCACCAGGGATCTGTTTTATAATAAAGTACAAACTAATATTATTAGTACTGTCGAGTTAATTTAATATAATTACACTGACTTGTACAATAGTAACTTGTATTTTAGTACCTTTTAAATCCTGTAATATCACTAATAGTCATCCTTATTATGAAAAATAATAAGGATTAGCATTATTACAACGTTGTTTCTATACTAGTACTATGAACTAATACCATTAGCTTTTATTATGAAACAGGGCCCAGGTCGATCTGGTGTTAAATTTTTTAAAAAATAAAGAAAGATATAAAAATAAGAAAACTATTCTAAATGAAGATGTGTCCATAATCCTTAGTTAAGGAGACACTCTCGCCTACATATTTTAATTTCTATTAAATTATTTAGATTATTATAAATAAATTAATATGTGTTCCAACTACTTTATTGATGAAGTTTGAACATTAACATTGATATTAGATGTTTCTCAAAGTGATTACCTACAGCATTACGGCAGACTTGGCATTTTTCTTCACAGCAGCAGGGGCCGAACGGTACAAGACATTGGGTGTTTGTCAGAACTGAGAACTGACTCCACTAAATTTTTTTGTTTTGTGTCACATAAATCAAAAAGTCCAGGGAAGCCCGATCAATAAAATTATTCTTCAATAATCTTATCGAAACAAATGTTCTAAAATAGTAGCCCTAATAGAGCTATTACGTTTAATAGTTCCCGAGATATAGATTTTTAGAAAAGTAACGTCTCATAAATAACGTATTTTGTGAATTTATTTTGGGAAATCTATTTCTCAGGAACCATGAGAAGTACAGATATCTATTATTAATCAAATTGAAACTTGTCCAATCTGCCATAATTTAATTTCTGATGTTTACTATATCTAACTATACAACACTACCTTGTAGTACATTAAACTAGCTTTAATTTGAGTGCTAGAAGGGATTTATACGTCTAATGATTTCTGAGATATATTTTTTCATGAATCTAAAATTTTGTCCGAACAACTTGAAATCAAAATTCATTTTGTTAAACATTATAAAAATTGTACTACTCTTACAAAGATAAACGCCAGAAATCAAATAATGGCACATTGAACTAGCTTTAATTTGAATTTTAATAGACATCTAAGTCACATAGTTCCTGAGACATAGATTTCCCAAAATAAACTCACTTATTTTTTTTATTACTTACACTACTTTAAATGACGATTAATTTGGTTTTCTCGTGTTCTTGGTAGTTTTGAATGTATGCTCCGAATCAAAAATTAATTATTTTCTTTTCTAAATTAAAAACATTATTTACTGAGAGATATTACAATCTGCCACACCTTTGTGGGCAATAGGTAATAGTGATGAATGATCACATACATACTAAAATAAAATAAAATAAGAATGAAACATAAAATAATCTCTTGTCACATTTACACTCTAATATACAATATTTCCACAATCGACCCGAGGATCCCTGTGCCCACTCTATCTCCCACGTGTGAGGGGTAGAGCAGAGCTCAAAAGATCCCAGCACATCCCTCTCGCCGCATCACTGGTAAATTATTTTTAACGTTTAGAAACAACTGTAATTTTTTATTCCTCCTACCTATACTTGGCATACTTTTCAATTTTCATTATTAATCGTGGGTAGTTTTAAATATTTATGTAATTAAAAATCGCGGTGAAATAACTGGCATTTCCACCGGACTCTTGTAGTAATAGCTTCGATGAGGCATTTGAATCATTAGCAATTCTTTATCACTTAATAGGTAGCCGTTATAGCAGGTTAAATATAATAAATAAGCCAATTAGCGAAAAATTAGCGAAAGTATTTTTAAAATTTATCTCATTAATTTATTTGTTTACACTTATTGTTAGACTGATACTCATTTTTCATGTGTATAATAAAAAAAAATAATAACCATCGTTTATGGGTATCACTTATAGTTGAGGTATCACTCGGGCTTTGAACTAACCGTAGGCTGTGGAAGTTCATAGCCGTTAACAACCGGACAAAAAATTACCTCAATGAAACTCCGAATGCCAAGTGAAGGATTAGGAACATTTGTCGATTGGATGTTGGACATTGGAGTTGCTGACGTACCACCCTCCAATGCCCTGCCTTCGTTAACAAAAACACAACGAGTTAGCAGATTAGCACTGACAGCCACTTCGTCACGGGCGATTGCGTTCCATGCGGGCCTATGAGATATGACCCTTTTCGTCGCTGGAGAGCCCTATCGATATAGTCCTATCGATATCTCTTCTGCTCTGATTCCCGCTTTTCAGCACGGCTGTCCTACAAATGTATATTGGTTTAGTAGGGGCAACAATCGTTTCGATATTGCTTTCAATCGATCCGGTACTCGAAGGATTGCCTGGACCAATTATCGAACTAAATACTATCACTAGAGCTTACCAGTTCCAGCAGATGTCG
>NW_027111390.1:81488-82980 GCF_000696795.3 Halyomorpha halys
TCTCTCTCTCTCTCTCTCTCTCTCTCTCTCTCTCTCTCTCTCTCTCGTATTATATGTATATATAATGAAATGATTTTCTTTAATTTACTTTGTCCGTTCTTATATAAATTTTCACATTATCATATTAAGCCACACTTTAGTTTACTTTCATTTCACGTTATTTATTCTCTTACTTTGTTTAATTACTACGTTATTTAGTTGTTTCCATCTATTTTAGCCCTGCAAAGTGGGGCGAAACGGTTAATAATAACTGGTTTATTATTCGAACTATTCGAGTTCTTTTGACCGCACCCTAGGAAGATGGTCCTCCTTAAATATTTTTTTAGTCTATGTTGATTTTATTTAACTGAATAAATATATCCAAGAAAATACATAACTATTAAATGTTCTAAACATGTATATACATGTACACATGTATACTTTATACACTGCATGTATACTGTATGTATACTCCTACACTTTTAACTATGTGGTATGATCAAAACAACCTACATAAAACATTCACCACTAGGTGTGACATGTTTAATGTTAAATTATTTTAATTTTCATCTTTAACCAATTGCCATAGGAACCGGTGCATTTTCTGAAATAATTATCTTTTAATAAAAATCATTATTCTTTAGATAAATTCGAAGTGTTTTGTTTTTAGAAGTACTTTTCCATCTCTTACTTTTTTTTAACCTATTTTTTTAGCCGGGTTCATTAAATAAGGGGCCTATTTCCATTTCCTTTTATTGAAACCTGAATCATAATGACCGACGTCGGTTTAGTCCAGATTTTTTTCTTTGCTCACACAAAACGGTTTATTTTTAAAGCATTCGATTCCAAGAAGTTTGAATCCTATCCTAAAAAAATATTCCACTGGACGGTTGAAATACATATTTACGAAACGAAATACTGTTATTTAATTAATATTTTATCAGTTATATTTAATCAAAAAAGCAAAGGTTCCTGCATTGGAATAACAAATTAATTTCAGGAAGATCACCTTTCCAATTTTATATTATTTATAATATCAGGCTTCAATTTGGGCAAGCTTTGTTCATTCCCAACTCTGATTTCAAGAGTAAAATAATTCAAATTTAGGAGTTACTTTTAAACAAGCTCTAACAATGGGAACTTCCAAAACAAAATGTTCTGCCCAAGCTTCAATGAAAAGGATCCGTTTGAGGGGGGAAGGTTGTTAAATCATTTTGATGGACGTTAGCAAGCGAAATTTGGCAGCTGTGATTTACTTTAATAAAATGTAATAATATAATATTTGTATAAATTGAAGGAAAAATAATAGTAATACATTAATAATAATATAATAATAAGTTAATAGTTGACGGTGAATAATATATGAGGAAATGGTTGGGGTTGCGGTCAGTGAAGAAAACAAATAAGTAAAAACTTATTTATTAGTGCCAACGTTTCAGGATTTCAATTCTTCAACAGGGCTAGAACAAAAACAAAATAACATCCACAATGATTAAAAAGAAATACAATAGAT
>NW_027111390.1:83755-84628 GCF_000696795.3 Halyomorpha halys
CTCATCGTAAATAAACGTAGACAGATAAATGAATTAAGAAATTATTTTAATAGCTAAGCAAGAAAACTACTAATGTAATATATTAAAATAAACTAAGTAAATACATGTACTGATTGAAAATTATTTAATTTTTTTTAAAATCCTTATTGATATTTACAATTTTACATTAAATTACATTCAGTAAATTTAATCTGAGTTATAGTACAGGCGTGTAGAGAACTATCCATTGGAAGCACTCTAATAACATTTTTACATAAGCAGGTCTCGTGGCTATCTTCTTTTCAGGTGCATCGGAGGATTGTCAGGAATGGAAGACGAAGCAAGGTTAGAAACTAATGGGTTTGGATGGTTCGGGAGTTTATAATGGAAGGAATGATATCTAGTCCAGGCTTGTTCGGTTACATATTATTTTAGATTTATGTGACATATAAAACTTATATGTGAATAATAAAATATGTAAGAAGAATGAAGTAGATATAAAGTTATATAAGCTAAGAGTAGACTGACTGTGATAAAAATAATAGTAATTAGATGTGGTGCACGTAAGTTAAAAAAGCGGGTGAGGAAAAAAGTATTAGGAAAGAGAGGGAAAATATGGTTATAAATAAATAAAACAAAAGATAGTTAATAAAAGAAACATACCATCTGGGGTCTGAGTAACCTAGCTCAAGAGACCTAAAATACTTGTAGACAATGTATGAAATAAAGTAAAAATAGAATTATAAATTAAACTAATAGTAATAGAAAATAAGACCTAAGTTAAAATAAGTATTTCATAAATTAATGGGGAAAAAGTGTATACACATGTAATAGTCAATATCCTTCTGTTTGTATACATGTGAACTAACCGTAGGCTGTGGAAGTTCATAGCCG
>NW_027111390.1:85264-87625 GCF_000696795.3 Halyomorpha halys
GCGTGAGGACTGTCCATTTACGTCATCGCCCCTTGTAGAGATCTATGAAGAGCTATCACGGCCTAGGGTCACATCAAAGTTATGTTATTTCATCGGTATAATATTATATTATTAGAGTTTAAAAATAACTGAGAGACAAATTTTGTTAAAAGGTATTGAAAAATAAATTTAAGCTTGAAAAAAGGTCAACACCTTTATGGCAGATTGTAATATCTATCAATAAATAATTAAACAAAAAAAATCTATAAGCGCAAATTTTCAAAGGTGATTATATCAGGAATAATAATAATTAAGTTATCAGAAAAAAAATATTGGATAAAAAATTAGGATTTGCGTACCATTGTTCAAGTAATAATATTCAAACATAGTACGAAAACTAATTGATTATACCATCACATAATTTCGAGGTAGAATGTCTCAAAAGAAAAAACTGATTCGACCACATTTCTTGAATATTTGAAAATAAAATAGGTAATAAATTCCAACACGTTTATATTTGGGAGCCTGTTGACTTTTTTTTTATCTTCTCTTTTATTCTGTGGTAATATCTCAAGTTTGTTTATGTATGTAAATGCAAAATAAAGCTACACAAAGGGCCTATTGTATTAAATGCTGATGTAAATATTTCCTCTATTGTCAGGAAAGAATCGTCTCTCTTAAATTCCCATTCTTGGCGTCATTTCTTTTTCTTTTTAACGCATACTGTTATTTCTTTTACTTCTAGTTCTTCTTCTCTTAGTTTAGAAACATAAGTGGAGGATTTCAAAATTCGGAGATGGTTTGGGATTAGATTTTTGCTAGCCTTGATTTTTCTATAATTCTCATAATTATTTCTTTATTAATTTTTCATCTAAAGACACGGTATTATTAACAATAACTTAAAATACTTTGTAACAGTGGTTCCCTACCCGTAGCTGTCTGTCTGTGAACCAAGATCACACCTGGAGGAGGACCTCCCCCCCACATAAAAATTAAAATCACATTCAACTGAATCGTGGGTCACTTAATAATTTTCAGCCAACACTCAAATTTCAGGAAGGGCAAACACTAAAAGAGTTCTGGCAATAAGTCCTCAAAAAATATGTGTTGCCGCACTCTCCAATGAGCCAACTCCAAGTATCTCAGGGACCACTGATTGGATTATACCGTCTTTCGCAAAATTCTCTACTTGAATAAGCCTTTTGAAGAGTGTGCCAAACGAAGTAACTATTATATAATTGGTAATGCTTATGACACTATGTGGAGTAATGTGAAATATAACTCTTTAAAAGTAATATTGAGAATGGGTACGATTCTTTATACGGTTTATACAGCTGAAATCCCAACCCCCCCCCCCCTAACCCAGTCCTAACAACATACGCTGATGACACATGTATACTGCCTGTAAACAACGACCCTACTAATGCATCACAAACACTACAGACACAAATAACATCCATTGAAGAATGGTGTCAAAACTGGAGAATCAAAATAAATCCTGACAAATCCCACTATATCACCTTTACTCTTCGTCGTAAACCTCTATCCTCCTGTCCTACAGTATCCTTTCTAAATACTCCACGAACGCCTGTTGAACAGATTCGATACTTAGGACTCCATCTTGAAAAGAAACTTACTTGGAATCCACACACAAGACTGAAACGACAAGAAACTGCTCGTAGATTTCGATTGCTACAACACCTATTGCTCTAAACTTCCCATTCACTACAAAAAATTATTATACACTACAATAATCAGACCAATTTGGACATATGGAATTGAACTTTGGGGCTCTACCAAACCATCAAATTCCTCCCACATCTAATCCTTACAATCCAAATTCCTTGATGCTCCTTATTACGTTACAAATAGACTCATTCACAAAGACCTCAACAACCCATTCGTTGCAGATTTGGTCCAAAACAGATATGCGTTTTTTCATTCCAAACTCCTTAACCATCCTAACCCATTAATTCTTAATCCTTCATCCTTGACAATCCCTGATAATCCTCAGAGGCGTCAGAAAAGAAGATGGCCACGGGACCATCTAATTTAAATTATTGTTTGAAGTACCACCAATGGGTGGTTCCTTCCCAAGATTCTCAAGTGTATATGAAACATACAACATATTTACTTAGTGTATTTATTTTTGTACAGTTGTAACTTACATTAAATAAATTTAAATTAAAAAAAAATATTGAGAATAATATTGCAGTAAAGAACTCGTTATATGTGCATGATAAACACTTATATTTAAAACGTTATTTGAAGTATACTCTATATGACAAAATGAAACTTTTTTTAATTATTAATTGATTGAAATTTATAACTGTAATAATTATTAGAAGGAGATGGTCAAGTCAATGCAAGGAGGACTAAAAT
>NW_027111390.1:88390-89522 GCF_000696795.3 Halyomorpha halys
TGTATCAATATTTTTTTCCTCCCCCGAACGACCTTAGGCTTATTGTACGTCGGGTATGACACTTGACCTCCGTGAGATACCGTGAGCAGATGCTTGCGTGAGGACTGTCCATTTACGTCATCGCCCCTTATAGAGATCTATGAAGAGCTATCACGGCCTAGGGTCACATCAAAGTTATGTTATTTCATCGTTATAATATTATATTATTAGAGTTTAAAAATAACTGAGAGACAAATTTTGTTAAAAGGTATTGAAAAATAAATTTAAGCTTGAAAAAAAGTTCAAGCCACCAGAAGAGGAAGTGGTGATAACAAGGAATATCATTCCTGGATGGATCATGGATTCATGACGGGCATATTAAGAAAAGTACTCTTCTAAAGTACATACTGTGTAATGTGCAGCTATAATCTACCAAATTGACTAGGTCTATCGGATTCCTGATAGAAACCTAAATTTATATATGTATTTAATACAAGAGGTATATTACATGGTTAATATAAGAGGTTTTTTTTTTTTAGCAATTGACTATGGAGGGTATAATCTCATACAAAAAACATCACTAACTATATACAATGTTATAAAAATAAATAGATTAAAATAATAGTCACTAATAAAAGATAAAAGTTTAGTTAATAGCAAAAATAATGACATTGATGGATTTAACAAAATAAATAATTGACTTCTAATGAAAAAAAAAATGATAGTCAATTACAGAAAAAGATGAAAAAAAAAAAGAAATTAAGACAAAATAAAATTTAAGAGTAACAATAACAGAACAGATAAATATAGGACTTATAACAGGATGTCCTGCAGCAGCCTGGGCTTCAGTCTTCGGGTTGTGGTTGGGTTTCCCAAGTTGTAGGTCACTGCTTCTTTAACTGTCTGTAATTGGTAGTAAAACTTCATAAACCTTTTTTGGATGTAGAGGATTACGTTACTCCATTTATAATTCCCGATGTAATTGGCTGTTTCTTACAAACCAAGGAGCATCTAATGCAATTCTTACTACATTATTTTGAAAAGATTTATTTTTTTCCTTTACGCAAAGGATGGCGCTCCCCAGACTTCACAGCAATTTGTCAGCTGTGGCCTGAGAATTGTTCTAAAAATAACAATAGCATTTATGATTATA
>NW_027111390.1:89572-90043 GCF_000696795.3 Halyomorpha halys
TAAGTATTTAAAAAAAAATACTATGGATGGGACTATAAAAAAAATTTAGATTGTACTTTTTTGTTGCTGGTGTATTTCTTTTGATACAATAATAATTAAAGTTTTATCCCCATTACTTTTTATAACTCGCATTTCATAATCCATTAGTGGTATATATATACATTTTTATATTGTATACGTATATATAATTATGGATTTTTCTTTTTTATAAGCTTCATTTTTTCAACGTCCTTTACATTCCTCGTTTGTTTGTCTATTTTTTTGTTACTCTATTTCTTTTTCGTTTCCTTCCTCCGTTTTCCTCTATTTTTTTCTGCACTGTATCAATATTTTTTTCCTCCCCCGAACGACCTTAGGCTTATTGTACGTCGGGTACGACACTTGACCTCCGTGAGATACCGTGAGCAGATGCTTGCGTGAGGACTGTCCATTTACGTCATCGCCCCTTGTAGAGATCTATGAAGAGCTATC
>NW_027111390.1:91453-92886 GCF_000696795.3 Halyomorpha halys
CGCTCCCCAGACTTCACAGCAATTTGTCAGCTGTGGCCTGAGAATTGTTCTAAAAATAACAATAGCATTTATGATTATAAAAACCTACATAACAGAATTTTGTGATGGAACGAAAACATGAAAAATATTCTGAATGGTAATACGAACACATAATCATTCATTAAACTTCATAAAAGAAATACTGTGTAATCCCGGCACAGCGAATCATAAGTATTTAAAAAAACTTCTATGGATGGGACTTTGTATTGAGACTCGTTAAATCGAGGTTCGAATAGCTTAATATTCCGGAGGTTCCGCACTGGAGCGGTTCAAAGCATTAAATAGTTATCTCTCTGGTCTGAATCTTAATAAAATTTTCGTTGTAATAGGGTGTTTTTTAAGAGATGTTTCACTGTATTGAGGTTCTAACCTGTACTCAACGAATTGTTTGAAATTCAACTTGGTTAAAACGAATAATAAAAAACGTATTTTAATTAAAATATGTACAGTGATAACTGTCATATTTTGGAAAACTATAAAATTAAAATCTTAACTATGAAAAAAGTGGTTTGTAAACCACTGTACATTAGTTACATACTAAAATCACATATACCAATATTTACTCAAATACAGGTGATAAATTCTGCATCACGAAAATATACTGGCGACTACTGTGTTTGGAACGAAATCCACACCTTATGTTAAGACTAGAAGTGGAGCACATTCCTGTGGGATGTAAATTTTTAAAGTGAACTTTGTACTGGTTAATAAAAATACCTAATGAGATGTACTCGCTTTGCGAAACAATATTTCTACTGCTACTGGAGCTGGAAAGTAACAATCGGTTTAATTTGCAATATAATTGGGAAACGCAGATTTGAAATATTTTGGAGAGCTTCGGAATTTTTGATCCGATTTTCTTCAATAACCCTATAAGCGTCAAAATCAGAATGGAGGAGGCCTTAAACAGCTACAGGGAATTCGAGACCTCAAGTTATTATGATAATCGACCTATAAACCGTGGTACGGTAGGGTTTTCAGTAAAACGGAAGCACCTCAAAGCTACCCAAAGATCTGCCACATAGCTTAATCCAGAATGATTGCTGAACTAAAATTTTTCTGGCATTATGCAATTAATCTGTCGGTCCGCATAAATATACTTTGGACGAACAGAAGCTTTGTCCAGCTTGTGATGAAACGCCATTGGAGGATTGTTATCCGATACATGCCGAAACTAATCAACATTAGCCCAAATTATTTCAATGACTTTTTGTAAGTATCCTCACGATTGGACCTTAAACTGTTATTTATGTAACCCTAAAAGAAGTGGATACTTATATTCTCAATAGGATATGTATTTTTTATATGTATAGGGTGTTTTTTTAAGCCCGATAGAACTTGAAATTGTAAAAAATAACACAACAAATTAAATTGTAATCAAAATTTTTTTTTTA
>NW_027111390.1:93706-100852 GCF_000696795.3 Halyomorpha halys
ATGTTTCACTGTATTGAGGTTCTAACCTGTACTCAACGAATTGTTTGAAATTCAACTTGGTTAAAACGACTAATAAACATATAAACGTATTTGAATTGAAATATGCACAGTGATAACTGTCATATTTTGGAAAACTATAAAATTAAAATCTTAACTATGAAAAAAATGTTTGTAAACCACTGTACATTAGTTACATACTAAAATCACATATACCAATATTTACTCAAATACAGGTGATAAATTCTGCATCACGAAAATATACTGGCGACTACTGTGTTTGGAACGAAATATTCCACACCTTATGTTAAGACTAGAAGTGGAGCACATTCCTGTGGGATGTCACCTTTTAAAGTAAACTTTGTACTGGTTAATAAAAACACCTAATGAGATGTACTCGTTTTGCTAAACAATATTTCTACTGCTATTGAAGCTGGACAGTGACAACTGGCGGAATTTGCAATATAATTGGTAAACACAGATTTGAAATATTTTGGAGAGCTTCGGAATTTTTGATCCGATTTTCTTCAATATCCCGATAAGCCTCAAAATCAGAATGAAGGAGGCCTTAAAAAGCTAAGGGAATTCGTCAAGGGTAGAGGGTAGAGACCTCTAGTTATTATGATAAACGACCTATAGCCCGTGGTACAGTAGAGTTTTCATTAAAGCGGACGCACCTCAAAGCTACCTAAAGATCATCTGCACCATAACTTAATTCATTATGATTGCCGAACTAAAACCTTTCTGGCACTAAGCAATTAATCTGAGTTTCGGTCCGCATAAATATACTTTGGACGAACAGAAGCTTTGTCCAGCTTGTGATGAAACGTCATTGGAGGATTGTTATCCGATACATGCCGAAACTAAATAACATTAGCCCAAATTATTTCAATGACTTTTTGTAAGTATCATCATGATTGGACCTTAAATTGTTATTTATTTAACCCTAAAAGAAGTGGATAGATATATTCTCAATAGGATATGTATTTTTTATATGTATATATAGCAGACCGTAAAGATTTAAATATAAGTAGATGGTCGGGGTTACGGTCAAAAAAAGAACAAATAGTTTAATACTATTTTAATGTACTGACTCACTCTGTTTGTATGGGAGTTGCCCATAAATAAATAAATATATAACTTAATAATAATAATATATTCTACCTCAGTTCTTTTTTTTCCTACTTTTTCTATATACTACTATACGGCACATACAATGCAATTCAATTATAAACGAAACCTAATTTGAGTCATGTTTATTTTTTTAAATATTAACATTCTTACTACTAAGTGATAAAAAAATTTCCTAATAAATAAATATATAAATATGTCCTATTTCAATGTATTTTCTTTTCCTATTTCAAATTAATATGCTGGTTGACTAACAATTTATTGTCTCACGTGACTCCTGGGTTTTTTATGGATTTAGCAAATGGGATAGGAGTATTATTCAAAACTATGCTGGTTTCTTACCAAATATACCATCCCGTTAAATTGAATTCATAGCCAATAGGTTTTTATGATTATGCGTTTTCCTGTGGCTTAAAATTCCTGTAATTCCTTCAATTAGTTGTTTAATTTCTGTACCAACTCATATATTTCTGTATTTTATGTATGCTAACTTATTTAGGTATTAACTGTATTTGTATATCCTATACTGAGAAACAAAATAAATTATTCAACAATTCCTTTATTCATATTGATAAAGCCTTCACTGACTGAAGCCGGTAGGTTTCGTGTTGTTCTCACTACTGGGGTTGGATCGCGATCCTGTTTAGAACCCTTCTGTCCCAGGGCAACTCAATCCCATTCTCTTATCCTCCATCAAAGGAATGAGTACACAGCTCATTGGACAAAAGAATCGTTTTCATTACGTAATGGCCAAAGCACAACTTATAAAGTAACAAAAGCTCAGAAAGTTTTAAAGCGTTCTTTTTCTAAAAGTTTAGAGATGAAAGAACAATTTTTTACCTGATAAATGAAGTTGAAAAAAAAAAAAAAATATTAAAAATGAAATTATGAAAGCTTCGAAGAAATCTGCTGTGATTCGTTTTTGAAATTTAGCATTGTTTATATAACTAATATTTTACACTATTGTAAAAGTTTTTAAATTTAATAATTTTTTTTAAAATTATTTATTTAATGTAATTTACAACTGTACAAAATAATACAATAGGTAAATATGTAGTATGTTTCATATACACTTGAAAATCTTGGGAAGGAACCACCCGTTGGTGGTACTTCAAACATTAATTTAAATTAGAAGGTCCCGTGGCTATCTTCTTTTCAGACGCCTCGGAAGATTATCAGGGATTGTTAAGGATGAAAGATTAAGAATTAATGGTTAAGGAGTTTGGAATGAAAAGACGCATATCTGTTTTGGGTCAAATCTGCATGGGATGTTAAGGTCTTTGTGAATGAGTTTATTTGTGACGTAATAAGGAACATCAAGGATTTTACGTAGGATTTTGGATTGTAACGATTGGATGCGGGAAGAATTTGATGGTTTGGTGGAGCCGCAGAGCTCAGTTCCATATGTCCAAATTGGTCTAATTATCGTAGTGTATACTAATTTTTTGTAGTGAATAGGAAGTTTAGAGCGTTTGTCAAGTAAGTGTTGTAACAATTGGAATCTACGAGCAGTTTCTTGTCGTTTCAGTCTTGTGTGTGGATTCCAATTAATAAATTTAAACGTTATTCATTGTAATATGTATCAACTAAAAAACTTTTTGGGATTTAGTTATCCAATGTAAGGTATTTCGAAAGTACACGAAACAAATATATACATCGTTAACGAGAACCTTTTTTTTTTTTTCAAAGCCCTATTTGAATTTATAATGGGGTATTAAACGGTTAATGGTGTGTGTTGAGATTTTTTTTGCTAGTCCTCATGGGTCAATGCAGGGTTGATGTCAAGATTGGAAAAACGGGAGTAACCTCTTTTTCTGCATTGGTATTGCATATAAAGCGGGGGCTGAGGAAAGTTTATCTTTTGGAAACGGGTAGCCTGCATTTTTTGTCTGATGGTGACGGGGCTTATCAGGTTTGTTGATTCAAAAATAATTTAGTTACTTTTACTCAGTCGAATCTGAGTCTATTTGTGTATTTACCACCATTGTGGCAGTTCTGTCGGTTTCAATGTCCTAAATAATGGGTTCGTACAGTACTGAAGGCTGTCAACAAATTTGATAAATCTCCTCGATATAAATTCTGTCACAGTAGGTAGTTTGAATGTCGTATGTATGTGGTCCGTCTTTGCTCTTTGAAATGAAGTGTCTCACTATATGTCTTAGTATACCGCTCTGAAACTGTTAGAGCCTCTTGGCTGTTGATGGTGCGATGTTGGTCAGCATATGTGCTCCGTACAGCAGGGTAAGTATTAATGTAGGGTAAGTACAAGTGTAGACCATTAATTTGAGGCGGAGAGAAACATTAGGAGAAGTTATCAGGTGATTAAGCAGTCAAGACTTAGTTCTAACCTGCTTGATCTTCCTATTGCAGTGCTGAGCTAGCGTCAGGGTCTGTCATGAGTGACACTCAGATATACTCTCACTATGGTCTATTATCTTATAGACTTTAGGGAGAGATCGCTTCTTCTTCTGGAAGGAGAAAATAATACAAATTTAAAACATGAATGTAGTGGTTGATGTTTTGAAGTATATAAGCAGCGTTATATTGTCGAGAGCTTAGGTGAAAAATACATAAATATATGAATGAAGATAAACGGAGACATCGAGACATTGGTGTTTTAGCAGCAACATTAAAATATAAAATAAAATGCAGAATTAAAATCAATTCTGTAATGGTTTAAGAAATATGGTAATTCGTTTTTTAGAATAGAAAATACTGTCTTTTTCTATTCTAAAAAACGGATAGAAGTTGATGGAATTTGATATAATTGATACGTCATTTTTCCACTAATCCTCAAAATTGCTCCTAATTCGGACCAAACCGAAGAATATTTTTAGAATATAACTTAATATTAAAAAAAAAAAAAAAAAAAAAAATCTGTACCGCTACAAACTATGTAAGGTCAGGGGTATAATACTTTGTAAGGAAGTACTGTTGCTAGACCAACGGTTGTGCATGGAGATGATTTGGTCAGAATCATGCTCGACCGCCAATTTTTACCCAATTAAGGGTACCAAATTTAGGAGGCTGGGTAGACCCAAGGAGGGCTCCAGAACCCACATGAGTTGACTCACTGCTACAGTGTAACAGAAAACAATTTTCTGCTCAAACTCGGGATATAACTAGGTCTAGGAATATGCGTTTACTATGTACTTACTTAGCTCAGTGGTAAAGCACTGTGTTACTAACCCCAAGGACCCAACTTCTGTAACAGATAATTCTCTATGCTGTTATTGTAACCGCAAATCAACCTTGAGGGATCAGGAGCCCCCTTGGTTCCATCCAACCTAACAAAGTGGGTATCCTTAATTAGAGGTCAAGTGTGATTCTGACTAAATCATCTAGTAAAATCGTTGGCATAGTAACAGTACGAGTTACTATTAATTACTACCAATTACTCGTAAACCCTTACAAAGTCCTGCACCACTGCCCCTTCATGGATTATAGCGGTACAAATTTATTTATTTATGTACCTACATATTTTTACTTAATAGATTTAGAACAAATGGTAAGAAATCTTTATTGATCTTTGCACTAGGTAGACACTTTTTTTTTTGTATTCTCCAGTTGTATGTGGATATGTACTCGGATTTTTTTTTTATCGAAAAACGGGAAATATTATACTTTCATTTTATGTATTTTTAAGAAAGAATGCATCTGAACAAGGTTTGAAATATGAGGTCATGACAGACTTTCACAGATAATCAATCTTCTACAGAAGCTGATAACCTGATTTGTGATTTACGGGCTGCATTCCCCTGTATGAAATACCGTCAGTATATGTAAAAAAAAGTGTGTTGAGGATCATTTCGGGTATTAATAGTCTTTTTAAATCAACAATAATTAAATATTTTTTTCAAAAACTATTGCGGTCGTTTGTGTGTTTCACTTATTTTCACTACTGAATGAGCGAAGTGATCGCCTTTTTTTTGTAATAATATAACAGAATATAAGAATATAAATTTTGTTCTTTCCAAGAATAGAACAGTTTAATAAAAGATAATGAAGCCGCAATGCAATTGGTGATGATTAAGGTCTGGGCCGTCCGTAGCTCAGATGATTAGGCTAAGGTCTATCGCACTGAGATCTGGGGTGGCGCCCGTTTGTCCTGAGGGGCGTTGACTTTTTTAAGTGGCGGTCCCACAAAACGAAAAACTTGGCCCCCCACCATGGTTGGAATAGGTCACCTGTAGATAACTGGGCAAACATCACCTACACTGTGGATTGCTTTAAAAAAAATATATATATATTAAATTATTGGCTTTTTCCTTCAGAATCAGATATTTATATTTTTCTTTTTTCCTCTTTAATTATTCATAAAATTCATTAATATTTTGTATTTATCAATTGTTTATTTATGCAACCAATGAGGACTGTTTATTTATTTTTTTTATAAGTTTATTTTTAATTAGAAAAGATGGTTAAGAGAAAATTATAGACGTGAATATATTAACTATATAAAAAAAAAATCTGTACCACTCCAACCTATAACGGGTTTGTAATTTGCATTACTTAGCAAGGAAGTACTACTGTTACTGGACTAACAGTTGTGCAAGGAAGTGATTTGGTCAGAATCACGTTCGACCACCAGATTTTTCTCCGATTAAGCCTACCCTCTTTATAAGGCTGGATGGACCTTATAGACTGGATAGAGTTAGTAGCACAGTGCCTTACCGCTGAGCCACGCCGCTATATATTAACTATATAGCTGTTTACTTGAATAGTAAAACATCTCAAAATTTTTGTTTTTATTTTGTCTTTTTCATTGATTGTACCGTAACCTGTGGTTACTTTACGCAAATCTTACTAAATTCAGGACAATCTGCAGGACTCCAGTAGGGAAATTAAAGAAAATGTTTTTGAAAATGGTTATTTAATCCCCGTCAGTCTATTTTCATAAAAATAAACCCTAGGGAATTAAAAGTCATTTAATTCTACATTGACAAGCCAAGTTTTATCAAAATTGTTTGAATAGTTTTCGAAAATATATGAAAAATTATAGGGTCGACCCTATAAATGAGCGTTTCCAGAGAGTCGATTTTAGCGAAAAAGTTACTGTCCCCAAAAATATCCTAAACCATAACCCACTTTAAATATATACTATAATATAAATGTAATTTCATTTCCGTACGACTTTTCATTTTTGAGCTAAGCTGTTCACGCTCAGACCGTTTTGCGAAACTAGGTTTTTTTTGGCCTAGGGGGCCTCAAAACATTATTTCCGTCCAAAATTCGGATTCGAAAAATTCTAAATTTCTAATGATCGTGAAAGTAAAAAGAACGTCTTTTGTTCTCAAATCTTTACAACAAATTAAATCTTGACATAGTGCTTTATTTAAGCCTATACTTGAACAAAACCTGACATATGGAAGTCACATACGATTTAAAAGAAAAGAACTTAATTAATGTTACGGATTTTTTCCAGGTTACTTCTTAATCTTTCAAAATTATGACTAACAAACTAACCATTTAAAAAGAATTAAGAAAACAACGTCGTTCGCAATTCGAACCCTTTTCATAAATAATGTAATTTTTGATCAATGGTTTCCACGTTCAGACCCTGCGTTATTCCAATATCATTCCTTTAGTCAACCACTGCGTTATTCCAATATCATTCCTTTAGTCAACCATCATTACTTCAAGGACTATAGGAGCTGAGGAATCGTCTTTAATCTTATTTTCAGTGCTCTAATAGGACCTATAAATATTTTTTGGCGCTGTGATTATTATTTTTCTACATAAATAATTAAATAATGACAATTATAAAGTTAAGAAATAATCTTGTTCAGCATGCCTTCTTTACTTATTATGATAATGAGGTACTTGGGCCCAATCCATTTTCAAAATTTTAGTGAAGGAATGATTTTTCTTTAATTCTCCAATGTAATAAGTGTGAACCTATTTTTTACTGGTTCTATTTTTTTTTTTTTTTTTGGCAGTGAGGCTTTGTTAGGTTATGTAGTGTATAGGCTCCCAAGGATTGGTATCTGGTTCTGGCCAAATCGGCAACATAGGGGG
>NW_027111390.1:102053-106481 GCF_000696795.3 Halyomorpha halys
ATTTTGTGGGATTTATTGGAATTTATTTTAATCCTCCATTTTGGCACCATTCTTCGAGGGTGGTGATGTGGGATTGGAATACAATGGAAGGATGATTATTCACTGACAATAGGCATGTGTCATCAGCATACGTGGTGAGAATAGTGTTAGGATGGGTTGGGATGTCAGCTGTAAAACTGTATAAAGCATAGGACCAAGGATACTACCCTGAGGTACACCAGCAGACTGAGGAAACAGGGATGAAAAAGCGCTGTTGTGATTTACTTGAAATAATCTGTCTGAGAGATAAGAACGGATAATGAGATAATATGTAGGGAGTAGGAATTTACGGATCTTGCATAGAAAAGGAATTAAAAACATTTTTAAAAAAATGAGTAATTATTAAATATTTAATTTATTCGTTATAGCATTTTTTCTTTAATGATCCGTGCTTTTATTATATTCTACATGACAATTCATTTTTTCCTCACGCAACCTGGTTGCGAAGCAACTGGCAGTGATATAAATGAGGAAAAGAGTCGTGGCTTCGGGCGATGGAAATGTTCCCAATAAAAATTCATTAAATATTCGGAACAGTATGGTTTAATATATTCCTCAATTGAATAAGCCACTTTCACTTTGGAAAAATGGTATGAATTAGAAATAATGTTTGATAACTGGAGGATTGGAGATGTTTAAATATTTAAATGAAAATGAAATTTTAAAAACAAAAAAAGAAAAAAAAAGAAGGGTGAATGTAATTTTGAATGTTTAAATAAATTATTTTTAATTTACGCTGACAGAACAATTATATTTATCTATAAAAAACATTGTACTCTCTAGTCATCGTTTCAACCCTTTGTGGATTTTATTTTGTTCCCACTATGTAAACTTATAATAATAAATAAACAAACGGAAAATAATAAACAAACGAAATTGGAAATACACATGACAATAAATTAAGTAGGTAGTAGTTGATTGATAATAATAGAAGTAGATAGAAGATAGTCCGGGTGCTGGTCAATAAAGTTATCAAAATAGTAAAAGAAAACTATTTATTGTTAACCAACGTTGATTGTCAGAATGAGCCCTGCAATGGGGTTCGAAACGTTGGTTAACAATAGGGATATTCATGATATTTAGTTTAACATGTTAAAACGTGTTAAATAGAAAAGCTCATGTTAAATGGAGAAATATTTGCTTATTTTATGATCTTAAAACGATATAACATATAATATGGTTGAGAGTCTGTTACTAGGTCTGTTAAATAGAGAATGACGTCACGCAACAGACCAGCTGAGTTCGTCACCGTTTTGTTTGTTGTAGTAACAAGCAATGTGGTATTATACATATTACTTCCTCGTAGTTTGTGTTTTGATTCAATTAGTATTATTTTGGTTATTTTTGTAACTAATAAAGCAATGGATGACAATAATAATGATGTAATGACAGTTGTCAATTAGCTCATTTTGATTTCCAACCTCACAAGTAAGAAGATCAACAAGGCACTCAATAGCCTTTCACACAACTTCTACTTTTCGTTACTTTAGGTAAGTTGTAATAAATCACTTCAATCAAAACTTAGAAATGAACAATGATATGAAGTTTTGGAAGGAAAGGTTATAAAACAAGTTGCTCAGAAAATCCGCCAGAAGATGTGATATATTTAACATTACTTTAAATAGGACTGGTCACGATCCTATCCTTTTAACATGGTAAAACTTTTTACATTTAACACATCATGAATACCCCTAATAAATAGTTTTCTTCTACTATTTTGTACCTTTATTGACGGCCACCCGGACTATCTTCCTACAATCTACTTCATACTGACAACTATCTTCTTCTCAGTAGATAGTACTTGTTTGATAACTAGATGAAATGTAATGTTATTATGTAAGAATAATGAGGTAAGAAATATACAAAAATAAATGATAAAAAAATTAAAAAAACAGAAAGTGTTCAAGAAATAAATATAATGAAAGGTGCCGAAGAAAATGTCAATGATGAGTAATATAATTAACAAAAGAAAATATGTAACTAGTGTCTAAAGTAATGAAAAACAATTTAAATCAACATAATGAAATGTATGAAAGAAAACGATATGATACAATGGATAAAAGATGCAGAGTAATATAGATGTGTAAAAAACAAAAATTCAGGTGTCAGCACAAATAAATACGTTTTTATTTATTTGTGTATTTTTTGCTGACCGTACATTTTTACAACCGTTATTGTCAAAACGGTCTCTGGTTTGAAATAAAATTAAGACTAGCAATTAATTTATAATCTTGAATAAATACGAGATTCGTGATATGCGTTGTTTATCTTTTGCAGAAGACCCAAAATAATGGAGCTCTATGGTTCCTCCTCGTCCTTAAGCCACCACGTGCCGAGATGACATCACCCTCACTTCCTAAATAGCACGTGGTGTGAGTTAATTGATAACTAGCAGGCGGTGCACTCATAAAATCCGACTCTAATGAGTTGACTAGCTCTCGGAGTTTAATTGGTCAATTAGTCATTTAGGAGTTGGGTCATTGTCCTAATGCCTATCCCATTTAGGTGTCATGCTATTCGTGTTGACGGCTTCTTAAACGAAACCCTAAACGCACGGATATTGTTCTGGAATTTATGATCGTAGTTCGGAGATGGCCTCCGTTCTCGACCCGATCATTATCTCGAGTAACGATTGCTTTTACCAGCAATTTGCTTTATTGATTGATTCAAAATTTCAGTGTCCCGTTGAGCATTAATGGCCTGACCTGATGCCATCATCTATAGAAATCATTGAATACGACTTGTTCCTGATGGTCCAACTATTAAGTGTTGTTAAGATGAGTTTAGAATTTATTCAATTATCGTTATTATTTATTATCAAAAATAAATAAATAGAAACATCCGTAATAGGCAACATCCTATAAAAAACGTTTTGAAACGAAGATACTAGCTTAGTGTTTAAAGACCATATTCTTAATCACAGTTGAAACTAATTGATATCCTCACTGTTTAACGTAGACTAAATGTTAAGGGAAGATGTAAGGGAGGTGCAGTCAGTAGAGTAATAATAAACATAAATTAATGTAAACTATATTATTTGTATCGAAGTTTCATGCCTTCAACAGAGCTAAAAAACAACAACAATAAAACAACCATAACATACTGAAAAGAAAACATAACCTGTATAACAAGAAATTAAGAAGATAACATAAGATACTCCAAAAAATATCACATTTAATATTGCAAAAGATAATAAAAAAAAAAATTATACATCAAACAATGCTCTATGTAAATAATGAAAAATTTAAAATAAACATATTTTAATTTTTTTTTTTTAAGTTATCAAGCATGATTGATTTGACAAGGCTAACAAGCACCAACCAGAGGATTGGCTGGGGAACAAAATGGAGCAGACAAATTATATTTTTTCAAAAAGTAAATTGATGAAACTATTTGCAGATTATTTAAAAAATAATTAAAATAATACATTTCATTGATTTTTAAAAAAAATTTCATCTAATTTAGCCAAAATTCTTTAGTTTGTTTTCAAACTTGATTTTTATTTAATTTTCATGCTATTTTTTTTTCTTAAATCTAATTTAAAATCATCTTTTTTTTCAATTTATTGAATGATTTTCAATCCAGTATTATAAAATTTTCTTTTATTATATAAGATACTCCCATGATTATTTTCAAATATCTTTCTGAATATTGACTATTGATAGAAAACTTCTCATTTATTATCCCTATAATTGAAAATCACTTTAATCCCGCACAGACCTAATAAATAAACCATTCAGAGAATTATAATTTGAATGTCAGAATTGATTAAAGTAATTAATTTTGGATTGGTCGGAAAAGTTCATTTGGAATTAAACGATTTCTATTTCAACCGACCTCATAATTAAAATGAATTGTGAACTAAATATATTTTAGTTACTACCTCTTATTAATGAGCTAAGTGTGTTGATTATATATTGGATCAATATTGTATTGCTATCATTAATCATTTATCTGTATTTAAGAATATTATTTATTTATCTTTATTTAAGTATTTAAAAAGAAAAAAAAAATATTTTTTTTTAACAAATATTTTTTCGTATGGAGGGCGGTGGCACTGTGATAAGGCACCGCGTTGGAAATTGGCTGGACAGAAAATTGTTTTCTGTTACACTCTAGCCGTGAGTCAACCCTATAGGTCCTGAAGCCCCTCCACCTAGCCTCATAAACAAGGTACCTTTAATTGGAGAAAAATATGGCGGTCGAGCGTGATTCTGACCAAATCACCTCTTTGTACAACCGTTGGTCTAGTAACAGTGCTTCCTTACAAATTACTGCACCCAAAACCGTTCATGGAGTGTAGCGGTATGCACACTAACTGACCTCTCGGAAACATTCCTAATGTTATTATATTTATAGTAGAGTATATCACCCGATATGAAAGCAAAA
>NW_027111390.1:107001-109543 GCF_000696795.3 Halyomorpha halys
ATAAATATAAATAAAATAAAATTGAAAAAAAAATATTCGTTAAACAATTATTACAAGTTAAATTTGTTTATATAACTGTACATATTGGCTTCATAAGGTAATTCTGTGATTCAAATTGTATTTTGACAGTACATTGAGGTGAGATAGGCGAAAAATATAAAAAAAACAATTTGATGAATGGTATGATAAAATATTATTATATTTTTCTAAAATAAATATCATTATTTATAAAACTTTAATGCATTATTCGATCTTGACCCAAGATTGTCACAATTTTTTATGTTTGAAGATACCCAATAATTTTCCAAGCCTCCATCCATAATACAACAAAAAATTCTAGAAAATATTTCATTACATTCGTTTTCTTAATAAGGGCTGCATTTTTTTTTAATATTCCGGACAAGGCCTGTTACTTTTAATATCATTAACTCTGAAAATAATGAAATATTTTTTTTTAGTAATATTGTAATATTAGTCCTTTATCTCGTTGTTACTGGAAGTGGTGGTAATTGTTTTCGAGGAAGAATCTCTTTGTACATATTTAACCTAGCACGTGCCTTTCAGAAACTTTATTAAAAGAAGATCATTATCGTTATATTTCGTAGTGGTTAACTAAAACCACAAAATTTTCTCCTAATTTTCCATTAATTTATATAATTGTGGTAATTTAGCAGGTGCTGGTTTAGGATTACATCTCACTAGACCCACTTTTTGGCTCCAATTGCAAAAAGGCTTTTAATCCGTAAGAAAACAAAAATTGAAACTATTTATTGAACTAAAATAGCCAATCTAGCTGTTTAACTTGATATTGTTCCTTCCCAGTGTATTTAGCTATATCTAGGAAAACCAAAACGTGGTTAATGTATTCCAATATTAAAAAGACACAGTATATTTTTTTTTATACCCAAAGTATTGATTTTCAAACATATTATATCATTTTGGTAGAAAAATGTATTTAAAAAAACAGGCAATTGCATAAAAATGTGATTTTTAGTTATAAGAAATATTTGAATGGCTTGATTTTTGCGCTTCAACAAAATGCATCGAAAACCTTCCATAGCTAATTTTCATCATAACTCTCTTGTTATATCTTTGTGTATATATGTATATATATATATATATATATCGAGTAGTATCGATCACTTTTTGGCTCTCAGGGGTAAATGATCTAGCGAAATGAGGTATCAGAAAAAAGGAAATTTGTGACGAATCTCAATTTCGATTCTTAAATTCTTACTGCAAATTAATAAAATTTATTTTAAAAAATAAACCTCAAAACTCCAGTGGTAGTTAGTTGCCGGATGAGACGGAACAAATTGGTTTTTATAGATTTTGAGATGGAGATCAAAACCCAAATAGATTTCTTTGGAACTTGAGTTAAGCCCTGTATTTTAAAGCCAAGAAATGATCTTTTTTTTGATAACGCACAAATTAGGCGCGGATCAATCCTCATTCTTAGGTTATCATCCATTGCGTAATCCTCTGTTAGCAATTTGATACAGGACGATGGAACAAAGGGCTTAGTCAATTTTTCATTTTTGATGACTCAAACTATTCCATTAGATACCGTGAATATTTTGAAACTAGTTGAGCTCATGATCCTGAACATTATTATATCAAATTTGTTTAGCCTACCTATCTCTACTTATATAACAAAATGTTGAGCTAAAGAAATTGCTCAAGTTACAGAGTAAGAATGTTTAGAACAAGTTGAGTTTAGAGAGTTTTTGGGGGCGATTACAAATTTGCATTTCTCAAATTATTCAGACCCATGGGCACCCACAAAAAATTCGTTGCCCTCCTAAAACATTTGTTCATGTTCGGCCTAGTGGGTACAATTCAGGGTTAATATAATTATAAGAACTTTCTCGGATAGCTGAATCTTAACTGTAAAACTTAATTGGTATTTTCCAGTGAGGTAACGTAATTACTTATTACGTAAACTGTTGTAGTCTTAAATATAGTTGTTTGAATTTATGCAGCTTAACAACCCATCGTGTGTATTGAATATTATTATTGTTCATACCAATGAGCATGATATCGCTTTGGAGTAAATTAAAGAGAAGACGAATATCTAAAGCGAGGGGTAAATTAGTTTGTTATATAATAGGGGTATTCATGATCTTTAGTTACATGTTAAAGCGTGTTACATGTTAAAGCGTGTTAAATGGAAAAACCTATGTTAAATGGAGAAATATTTCCTTCTTTTACCATGCTAAAACGAAATAACATATAACAAGGCTGAGAGTCTGTTCCTAGATCTGCTAAATGGAGAATGACGTCACGCAACAGACCAGCTGAGCTCGTTTACCATCGTATTGTGAAAAATTACTTTAATCAAAACTTAGAGGTTTTTATGGGCGTTGATGACTGTTAGTTTTTACACCTTTTAGTCCTAATAAACAATAAAAACTAAGTAAACAATGACAAGAAGTTTTCGAAGGAAAGGTTACCAAACAAGTTGCTCATAAAATCCACTAGGAGCTCTCATGGATCTAGCATTGCATTAAATAGGGCTGCTCACAATCCTATAGTTATAACA
>NW_027111390.1:109593-111185 GCF_000696795.3 Halyomorpha halys
CAGTGAGGTAACGTAATTACTTATTACGTAAACTGTTGTAGTCTTAAATATAGTTGTTTGAATTTATGCAGCTTAACAACCCATCGTGTGTATTGAATATTATTATTGTTCATACCAATGAGCATGATATCGCTTTGGAGTAAATTAAAGAGAAGACGAATATCTAAAGCGAGGGGTAAATTAGTTTGTTATATAATAGGGGTATTCATGATCTTTAGTTACATGTTAAAGCGTGTTACATGTTAAAGCGTGTTAAATGGAAAAACCTATGTTAAATGGAGAAATATTTCCTTCTTTTACCATGCTAAAACGAAATAACATATAACAAGGCTGAGAGTCTGTTGCTAGATCTGCTAAATGGAGAATGACGTCACGCAACAGACCAGCTGAGCTCGTTTACCATCGTATTGTGAAAAATTACTTTAATCAAAACTTAGAGGTTTTTATGGGCGTTGATGACTGTTAGTTTTTACACCTTTTAGTCCTAATAAACAATAACAACTAAGTAAACAATGACAAGAAGTTTTCGAAGGAAAGGTTACCAAACAAGTTGCTCATAAAATCCACTAGGAGCTCTCATGGATCTAGCATTGCATTAAATAGGGCTGCTCACAATCCTATAGTTATAACATTTAACATAGTAAATCATTTTACATTTAACACATCATGAATACCCCTTATGTAGTTAACGTTATATTGTTATGTTAGTATGTTATATTAACTAAAAATGGCGGCTATATCAAAAAGTTCAAAAAAATAATTTTTCTTCGGAGCCCTATATCGTTAAAATTACCTACAGCACTCGAAACCTAATAGAACAACATTTAAATTAGAGTAATTATACTAAAATATCAGCCCTAATAGAGTTGTTTACGTTCAATAGTTTCCGAGATACAGGTTTCCAAAAAGCAACCTTGCCAGAAATATATACTGAAAATGTAGTATTTAGTGAATTTATTATGGAAAATCTTCATATCAGGAAACATGGGACGTACATGGATCTATATTTATACTCAAATTAAAGCTAAAGTTTAATGTGGTATATAGTATTTTATGACGTTTATCATAGTAGGAGTTGTAATTTTCATAAAATATGCAAAAATGCTCATACTCGGTACAGGGGTTAGTCACAGTAAAATCTGATTTTGAAGTTATTTAGTGTACAGTCCGTGAACAATTCATCATAACCTGACTCTGGATCAGGCATACAAGATTAACACACAAGCACCTTCTTGAAAGAAATCCTTCACCGACATGTTATAGTTGTAAATGTACCCTGACGATGGAGCATATCCTGGAACACGGTTCTGTTCGTCTGGAATCATCAAGAATGTGACGACATGAACGGACGTCAAGTTCACCTTACTGCCAGAAAAGTGGAATAATTAGTTTAAGTTGCTAAAGGAGAACAACCTGTACCAAGAAATGTAACCACGAAATCCAGAATACGGTGCCTCTAACCCTGTAGTTGTATAAAGCACCTAAAAATTAAGCAAATAAATAAATGAGGTGTAGATAGTTGATCGTAGATTAATGATTGGAGAAGTTTGTCGGGGGGTGCGGTCAGCAAAGAACAACATAAATAAACAAAA
>NW_027111390.1:112695-113979 GCF_000696795.3 Halyomorpha halys
GGTCAGCAAAGAACAACATAAATAAACAAAACCATATTTATTTATTTTATGCCGGCGTTTCGACCTGAGTTTCAGGTCTTCATCAGGGGTTATGGCATAAAAGATAGGCCTGCAACAGATTTATCAATGTTCTTTGCTGACCGCACCCCCCGACAAACTTCTCCAATCAAATAAATAAATAGTGCACAGTTTTGCTGCCCAATCCTCTTTTACCGATTTACTATATATATAATTTGTTTTTTCTATTGTGCTCATTATCATCATGTTTAGAAAGTCCATTTGATATTTACCCAATTAAAAATTTATTATTTACTCAGAATTAGTCCTACTAATCGGAAAGTAGCTTATAGTATTTTCACACTAATAATTTATTTTCTTTTTTTTTATAATTAGAATTTGTGTTTCGTAATCAATAATTAAGTGTTTCCATGAAAGAAGTTAGCTCAAGCAGCCCGAAAGCAAAGAGGCGGAGAGACTCTTGAAGATCCAGATAGCTGATTAGAGGAATTTATAACTTTCCTGATTCTTTACCTTTACACTTAGTTTTGTAAAAGTGATCTTTTTTATTCCTTGATTAATCTTCGAAAACCTTAACTCCAGTTTTTCTCCAGACGACGCCTATAATGTTTTATCTCCACACTTCTAATGACCAAGTTTTTTAACAGGAGCAATTCGATGATTAGAATTATTTAATAAAAAAAAAAAATGCAATTTATATAGTGGTAAAAAAAAATTTAATATTTCAATGGATTCAATTATAATGCACAGTTGTAAGTTTATATAAATATATAAAAAAAAAAAAATCAGATTTCGTTTTATATAAATATATTTCTAGAAGAAATTTTTAAAATTGCTGTAGAAGTATCCATTATGTAATTAATTTATGAAAGAGAACAAGTTTTATAAAAATTTTATCAATCGATTTTGAATTTGTTAAAAAATAAAACTTTCAACAAGGTAATATTTCCCCTTCATAATTTTTTTTTGTTTTGTAAAAGGTTTTTTTTATAATACAAACCGCAAAAAAAAAAAATTGGAGGGATGGGAGAAAAACTTGAGATTCTCAAAAAACACATCTCTAACTTCTACTCAACTGAAATATACATTATCAAACCTCAATAAAAGGTGCACAACACCTTGAAAATCGTAAAATAAATAGGGGAGTGTATAAAATCAACAATTGACTGAAATTACCTGACTCATAATAATAGTTCTGCTAAAAAAACACTACATCCCTAATTTAAGTTCATTCCATCTAAAAGGAGCCACTAGGAGTGCACTCTA
>NW_027111390.1:114379-116404 GCF_000696795.3 Halyomorpha halys
AATTAATCGAAATAGTATAAGTAAAAAAGAGTACCTCTAGCTCATTTCTAATTCTATCCTATAAAATTCTTGGAGGAAGGAGTATAATGGAGAGGTTACGCTTCCAGGGCGAGTGACGCCAGAAGGCGTGGTCTATTTCTTTCGTAGGCGTGGTATATTGCTTTCGTAGGCGTGGCATCTGACACGCCATATTTGAAAGTAGACAGGTGCTTCCACACCCCGCATGCCAAAAATTGCTAGGCAAGGGGATTGAGAAAAAAATCAGAGTTACTCAAAGTGTTATTACAATTTGTTGCTGATATTGACTTTTTAATTACTATTAATTCTCAGTCACTTCTTTGTAGCAAACATAAATATCCTAAAACATAATGTTTACTATACTTTTTTTTTTTTAAATAAACAGTTTTCTCTATTATATCAGAAACAATTATTTATTTGTACCAAACTGTATATTTTAATATATTCCTTAATTTTTTTTTCCCTTAAGTTTTTATTAACGGTTCCTAGAAAACACTAATTGAAATATTGGTAGTGTTAATTCAATTTTATATTCACTCCTTACTTTTCATTACAGTAAATATATTTTGGGATACTTAATATTCACATTTAAATGAGTCTGAGTAGAACAGAGAAAGAAGCAAGAATTTCTCGAGAATTACTTAATGGATTTTCATTATAGGTATACTGAACTGTAATTTTAACTGAACTGTAAACATTTGAAGGATAAAATAAACTGTTTTATAGATAATTACATTGATAGACGAAATCCCTATTAACTTCAACTTTGAGTTGCCTTCAAAGGGCGTAGCTTAATTTCCACCCCTTAGCTTCATTTTTGCTCAGGAGTAGAACAGGGTTATGGCAACCCCTTGTGTCTATAATTTAACAAAATATGGATGGACGTTTTGCACCTAATTGGGAATCATTCCAAGCAAGAAATCTAAATTTAAAGTGTTTGGGATCATATTGCTGTTTGACAATGAAGTTTAGTCCCTTAAACATAGTTGTCCACTACAAAATGGATTTTGTTTTAAAAAAAAAATTCATATATAAGAATTTTGTTTAGGACCAAAATAAATTTTATCTAAAATGAACTCTTCCTTAGTCCTTCTCATGGATGTGAGGCTACAAATTTTCAAGTCATCTCTTCCCTTTCATCCTATATTCAAACTCTTGCAATAAAAATAATTTTTTAATACATAATAACTTTTATGTAATATTATTTTATTATAAGAACTGGTTGTAAAATTATTAAAATTAGTATTAAAATTGCTATCGTTGTGTAGTCCCTATTTTTTTAAATAAAGGAAAATTCCATTATCCTAATCCCGGTATAATCGGATGAAAGAGGATGAGAAGGAGATAGAAAAAGGCCTAGAAGGGCAGGCAATCCATCCACCCTAAGGTAACATTCATTTACTGTACAGCTCCTCTGGGCGTACTGCATCACTTCGTCTACCGCTTCGACAATCCTCCTCAATCTTAGTCTTGTTTTGGTAGTTCTGTCCAACAACTTTCTTCTAGCTCCTAACTGAAGAAAGTAGGTTTACATTTATCTTATAACAATAATATAAATAACATTAAAGTTTGGTTAACCTCAGGGTTTCATAACGTTACTATCATCTTATCTCTGCCTTCATTGAATTCTGTCTGAGCCAAAATCTATTAAGTTTGGATCATCCCATCTATGTCTCGGACAACTTATTATGGCTATTTGAGAGCGGTCATATAGTGCTTGTGGCTTTATAATAATATTTGTTTAATAATACAGATACTAGAACAATTAGTCTATATGTTGAAGTCACAAACGATCAGCTATTAAAACCAACCTCTGACAAGGAAATAGACCTTTTTGGAATAGCACTAGCAAATTTAACCTTTTCAAGTCAAAAAATGTTAATTATCTATCAATAAGACTAGGTATTGTTCCTGTATATGGTAAGCTCTCATAGCCTTGGCTGTATCTATTCAAAATTCCTGGAAATTCTTCCCTATCGACAGTCTCCTTTAGTTCTAAAAATTAAA
>NW_027111390.1:120993-123051 GCF_000696795.3 Halyomorpha halys
ACAACTAACTCGAGGTTTGCGCTGTATCATAAATATATTATATATATGTTAATGGACGTCCTGTGTATTTTTTACTTCCATCTAGTGCCTATATTATAAATAATCCCACTGACTAGTAATCACTTAGGTTGACTCTATAATCTTTTAGACATATTATCAATTCTGCGCCAACTATTTCCTTAATATCAGGTGAATATATTTAAATAGTACTTGACTAATGGATTGAAACGATATCCTAGAAGCAAGCTAGAATACTATAGAACCCTGAAACCACAGCAAGCTACTTACCTATTTGTCTGTGGGACATGCACCGGGAAGACAGATCACAAGGGTTTAGACGTCGACAACGCCTTTGATCTCGGCGATTGCCTTCAGGTCTAATTACCTATCTCAACTCAAAGCCTAATTACCTTTGATTAGCATCCTCACTGTCATGCGCCATTTTCAAAGAAACAATTAAAAATTTAAATAATTGAGGAGTAATAAAACAATAAAAATGTTCATTTCATGTAACATTACATGATTCTCAAATAATGGCCAATTTGCAGGTTCATATTTTAACAACTTAGCTCGAAGATTTGTTTGATATTCTTTGGTTAGCTGTTGTCTAAAACCATTATCCGGCAAAACATGACCCCAAAATCTAGAAATAACTTGTTAATTTAAAATTTTGGAACTCATTATCTTGTTAAAATATGCCATCACTATGAGCCTATTCAATATCACAATAATGGTTTAAAAAACTCTATAAAATCATTTTTTATATGACCAATTATCTTTTTTAAGATCTCATTTAATAAGGATGACAATAATTAATCAAGAGAGAAACGCTTTATTTAGCTATACTGTCCAAATACATTGGATTGCTACAATACACAGCCCACCAATCAATCCATAATCGGATATATATACATTATACATATTTTCTGACTAGTACTGATTGTAACAGGATTCCTGTTAACTGTAACTCAAGTTGATTTTATTGATTGTCTATGATAATGATTTTTTTAGGATTTATTTTGTCGTAGAACTTTTTCTAACACGACAAAAAATTAATCGAAATAGTATAAGTAAAAAAGAGTACCTCTAGCTCATTTCTAATTCTATCCTATAAAATTCTTGGAGGAAGGAGTATAATGGAGAGGGTACGCTTCCTGGGCGAGTGACGACAGAAGGCGTGGTCTATTGCTTTTGTAGGCGTGGCATCTGACACGCCATATTTGAAAGTAAGGGTGCTTCCACACCCCGTATGCCAAAAATTGCCAGGCAAGGCGATTGAGAAAAAAATCAGAGTTACTCAAAGTGTTATTACATTTCGTTGTTGATATTGATTTTTTAATTACTATTAATTCTCAGTCACTTCTTTGTAGCAAACATAAATATCCTAAAACATAATGTTTACTATACTTTTTTTTTTAAATAAACAGCTTTCTCTATTATACCACAAACAATTATTTATTTGTACCAAACTGTATATTTTAATATATTCCTTAAAAAATATTAATTTTTTATTAACGGTTCCAAGAAAACACTAATTGAAATATTGGTCGTGTTAATTCAATTGTATATTCACTCCTTACTTTTAATTACAGTAAATATATTTTGGGATACTTAATATTCACATTTAAATGAGTCTGAGTAGAACAGAGAAAGAAGCACGAATTTCTCGAGAATTACTCAATGGATTTTCATTATAGGTAACTGAACTGTAAACATTTTAAAGATAAAATGTACTGTTTTATAGATAATTACATTGATAGGCGAAATCCCTATTAATTTCAACTTTGAGTTGCCTTCAAGGGGCGTAGCTTAATTTCCACCTCTTATCTTCATTTTTGTTGAGGAGAAGAGCAGGGTTATGGCACCCCCCTGTATAAAAATAACAATTATATATATGTATATATAGTTGACCGTAAAAATTGATGTATAAAAAGATGGTCAAAGTTACGGTCAAAGGAAAAACAAAAATGGTTTACAACTATTTATTTTCTGACGTTTTCGGCCCACTAAAGAGATTAAATAAACGTTAATGAAAGAATAATTATAAATAAAAAAAAT
>NW_027111390.1:124426-128721 GCF_000696795.3 Halyomorpha halys
ATATATTATTACACCTTGGCATTGAATTTTAGTTCCACCCCCCTGTATAAAAATAACAATTAATTGAATTGCTATCATAATTTTAAAATATTAGTTCATCTATTGATTTTTCCCCTATTTATTACTACAATTGAAACTAAGAAATTTTTTAAAGTTGTAGATGTACATTTTTTATTTTTTTATTTTATCATGTTGAAGTGATGGACACATATTCCACAAATGCTTCAAGAAGGGAATAAATATATGTATTTAAAAAAACTGTATTTTATTTTAATTTGTTGACCTTCTGGCAATTATAATTTTAAACTATTATTATATGGAGCTCATGAATAAATTACGTTTAGATATCATCGCTATTGTAGAGTGCCTTGTAAATTTTTATTTATTTATTTAATGTGATTTACAACTGTACAAATAATAAATACAGTAAGTAAATATGTTGTATGTTTCATATACACTTGAAAATCTTGGGAAGGAGCCACCCATTGGTGGTACTTCAAACATTAATTTAAATTAAAAAGTCCCGTGGCCATCTTATTTTCAGACGCCTCGGAGGATTATCAGGGATTGTTAAGGATGAAAGATTAAGAATTAATGGGTTAGGATGCCTTGTAGATTTAAGATACAATTTTGACAGTTGAAGAAAATACTAGGCGCAGAGAGCTATAGACTAAAGAAACAGTACATTTCATGGGATATTCAATCTAGAATTGTAAAGAGTTATAAGAAATAAAATATTAGCTGCAACGAATTCTAAGCCCCTCTGACTAGAATGAGATGCTGTTCCATTTTCGACAGCGGGCCTAGGAGGAAGTATTGAATAATATTGAATAATAAGAGAATAGCGTGCTAGCGAGGCGAGCAATTTACATTTGAAGCGAAATTAGCTAAGGTAATAATTGCCCGTGGGGGTGGGGGTGAAGGAGCGACAATTGATTTAATCAGCGGTTCCATGTTGTTGGAGTGGAACGCTCCGAGGTAAACAGGCCAAGAGGCACGACGAAACAAATCACTGCCGCAATTTAAATGGCTAATAAGATTTTATGTAGAAGTGGAGGCGTTAGTATTCCTCGGCGCGGGTCAAACCTGGAACTAGTTAAGTTAGTGCATGGGCTGAGGATTCCCCCTCACACGATCCTCCCTATAATATAGTTCAACTTGGATTGCCTTCGCCAACTCAACAACTTTCTCTAAATAATCATCAGTCTAGTCTCCTGTTTATCTTCTTACTTGTATAGAGAATTCTCACGCTTCTAACTTACTCCTATATATCTAAGGCGTCCTTGCAACGTAACCCGTCTCTTGAGTTGTACTGGAGGGTTAAACCTTTTTTTTTCTTCATATCAGCTGTACAAATATATTAGTGCACCTTGGCATTGAATTTTAGTTCAGTGAAACTAGACAAAAAAAAAGAAAAAAAAAAAGGCCAAACCCTTTATATATGAATATATAAAAATAAAAAAAAAATAAAAATTTTATTGGAAGATCATTAGTTGACCATGTATAATTAATTTTAGAAGATATTTCGGGTGTGGTCAAAATAACTCAAAAAGAAAACAATGTAGTTGCAGGGTGAAGTGGCAGCGCCCATTTCCCGCCATAAAGTCTTACCTATGTCCTCTATCTGACTCCATTCAGATTTAAATTTGTACCAATATAAATTTAAAAACAAAGTTAAATTTTTAACTTTCTCATCTAGTTTGAAAATATAAAAAATTTCTTAATATATCAAAAGTTTATGTTCTTTTTGAGTTCATTTGACCGAACCCGGATCATCTTCCTTTAATAAAGTCTTTACCTCCCCTATGTTATTAAGTAACACTAAAACATAATGCATTAAAATTCTACGGGTCAGGGAGATAAGGATGATATGGTAAAAACCATATGTTTTATTCGAAAACTCATACAAGCAAAGAATTTTTCATTGATTTGATGAATTTTTCAATAATCTTGGAAAGGAACCATCCAATTGTGGTACTTATTGCTTTAAATTATAAGATCCTGTGGCCATCTTCTTTTTAGACGCCTCGGAGGATTATCAGGGGTAAGGATGAGAGGTTAAGACCTAATGGGTTTGGGTGGGTAAGGATTTTGGAATGAAAGGAGGTATGTCTATTTCTGGCCAATTCTGCAACGGATGGGGTGTAGAGGTCTTTACGCATGAATTTATTTGTGATGTATTTTCTTTATAAACTATACTGCTATAATATGTTTTTCACTATTATTGTTATCATTCTTGTTTAGTCCGTATGTGGTATGAATGAAGACTTAGAACACTAATGCCTATTGCCCTCGATTATGGCAGTTGATATTGTTCAATAAAAGCTTATAAACAACATTTAAGCTTAAAAACGCCCCCGGAGAGCGACGGTCCTGTATCATTGTTGAAATATTAGCTTAGAACGGGAAGAGGAAACTTTAAGATAGTTAAATCGAACAATATTTAAAAAGCGCCATGAAATTGAAAAACGGCATGAAATGGTAGCCTTACTTATCTGACTTTTCGAACGAACAATTATAGCGAATAGGTTTGTCGGTGTTAGGCATGTCACAATCTCACAAGAGGAGATCATAATACATAAAAAGGCAATCCTTCTCCGCCGGACCCGCCCCGCTAAGACCCCCAGTCTTGTATCACTTTTGAAATATTAGCTTGAAACGGGAAGAGGAAACTTTAAGATAGTTAAATCGAACAATATTTAAAAAGCGTCTGAAATTGAAAAACGACATGTTTTACCAGAATACTGCTGTACGACCACTCTTGTAGGAAATTTATAGTACATTAATTTTTCTTAACGTTATTCCTCTAAAACGTGTTATTATTATTCTCGTGCGTCTGCTTTTTAATTTTTTATTATTTAACAATGTCCCTTTTATTCTTCTTCATTTTGTTGATTTTATTATTACTATTCTATACCTGCTGTTTGATTTTTTACTACATAAAATTTTCTTTTTATTTATTTCATGATTATTTCATATGTCAGCTGTTTGATTTCTAGTACCTAAAAATGTTCTTTTTTATTACCTATGTTCTCTTGATTCTTCTTCTTTCCTGTCCTTTTTACCCAAAAATTATTCTTTACATAATTATTTTTAGGACTAAAAAAAAAAATTAAAAGGGTCCATTATTATATAATAATTAACAATCATATTCATTACAAATTTCGTTTTCTTTTTTTTTTTTTTTCTAAGAATACGGACTCAAGAATTTTTTTCTGACATAAAAATCGTAAACCAGTTGAAGGAATCGAATAGAAGTATTTTAGTCCACCTTGTTCCTAAAATAATTTAACAAAAGTATCTTTCCTTTTTTTTAAAAAATTTAATGAGGTATATTTTGTTAATAAACATATCATGATCATAGTAGATAATACATTTAGCGTTTTTTAAATACCTTTACTTACTAATTAAAGGTAAATTTTAATGCAATGAAGAATCGATGAGGCACATTCCCGATACTAAAGTCGTAAATTTTTAAATTAGCAAGTTTTAAATGCCATTGGCAATTAAGGCATAATTATATCGGATTTCTGTTGCGTTTTCATCGCTACAGGAAAATACTTTAAATACCAATGAACGCGTATAATTTCCCTGAAGGTATTACCGATGAAATGTTTTCCTTTTTATTTAATTTTTTATTTTATTACTTACTTTTTATGAACCTATAGAATTTAATTAAGTGAAAAAAATTACGGGTTAAATACCTTGATGTCCTATTGGGCATCATTTATTTATAATTAATAATTTTGTACATAATTACCTTATTGTCACTTAGTTCAATTTTTATGAGAGAGAATTTTTTAATAGTTGTTTATTTTAAAACGATAATGAGGGGAGATTCTAAAAATCATTTAAAATATAAGTTATTAATTTACTCAACAAATGGGGAACATTTTAATTTCTTTCTATCTATTCCCTTCATCAAATTAAGGATAACTATATGGAACTTCTTTTTAATAATTCATTTATTGATATTTACCACAGTATTAAAAATATATATAACAAGTAAATGTTGCATGAGTTATACAATGCTGGACTTGTAGAGAATCTACCAATCGATAGAACTTCAATAACATTTCCAGAGTAGATCTGGAGGCTATGTTATTTTCAGACACCTAAGAGGATTATCGGGGATTGAAGAAGGTTACAAACACATGGGTTTCGGTGGTTGGGGAGTTTATTGTAGAATTAATTTATGGAGTTTATTCTTGAGCCTCTGATTAATGAGTTTATCTGTGACAAAGTAATACTTGAAATTTTACGTAAGATTGTGGATTGTATGGACTGGATACGAG
>NW_027111390.1:128936-130400 GCF_000696795.3 Halyomorpha halys
GGTCAGCAAAGAACAACATAAATAAACAAAACCATATTTATTTATTTTATGCCGACGTTTCGACCTGAGTTTCAGGTCTTCATCAGGGGTTGTGTCTTAGAGGAGGGAAATATTCGTACTGAATATCAGTACGGGTACGGTGTAGATACCTCAATCGAATTTTTTTTAGGTATTAAAAGAAGCATCTGTTATTTTTTTTTTTAAATATTTTATTAAATTATTTATTTTTAAAATTTTATTCTTTGTACTCAGTTATCTTTCATTTATTACTATTGTTATCTTTCTTTCTTACTCTTACCTCTTCTAGATTTGTTTGTATATATTTCTATTTAATATCTTCAATACATTTTGTAACTACATGTATCCAACATTATAGCAACAATGTATACATGTTTTTGCATGGTAAATATATATTGAGATAGAGAATCAAAAACACAGACAGTTTTTATGTAGTCTGTGAGAATTTCTTTTGAACTGTCATTACTCCGTAATTTCGGTACAGTAAATATTTTTTAAAATAAAGAACATTGAAGAAAAGCAAAAAATATAAAAGTCTCTATACGAATATATTTTGTAATTTATTGCATTTTTTGGTTTTTCGGTTTAGTTTAAAAAATTTCAATTAGTATAAAAAAATTATATATAAAATAAGGAGGTGTAGATAGTTGACCGTAGATTACTGATTGGAGAAGATGGTCGGGGAGTGCGGTCTGCAAAAGAAACAACATAAATAAACAAAAAAATATTTATTTCTGCCGGCGTTTCGACCTGAGTTTCAGACATCCTGATGAAGACCTGAAACTCAGGTCGAAACGTCAGCATAAATAAGTATTTTTTGGTTTATTTATGTTGTTCTTTGAGGACCCTCCCCTGACCATCTTCTTCAATCAATTTATATATAAAATACTCCTGCAATTAGAGACGGGCAACGATACAAAACGTTTACTTTAAGCAGATAATATTTTGTACTTATATTTCCATAGAACTTGACTAATTGAAAGCTACTCAAGCAATACCGGAATTTCATCTCATTATGTCTTCAATAGGCTTCCGTGTTCCTCATTGGTGGATGTACACATAGAAACTTACAAAGCACATGTATGCTCATTTCTAAGGGGCTTTAATTGCTTTCCAATTATAAGGCTGACCTTGCAAACGTTGGGAATTTCAACGACGACCCAAATATTAAACAGCCTAGCACCTGACACCAGCCATCGACCTCCAGCCACTTTCAAACGGGCTCGCTCTTCCGGAACGTTATCAGAAATTCAAATCCTTTTCCCTATTTTGACTCCCTAAAACCGTTGCATGTTTATTAATGATGAACAATATTTACTTGAGGACTTTCCCTCGTTTCGAATTGGAAGATACTATAGAGTTGCGTATATTTTGCCGAGCTACAGATTAATTTATATCTTTTATTAATGCATTTATAAATCTCTCTCTCTCTCTCTCTCTCTCTCT
>NW_027111390.1:130750-141881 GCF_000696795.3 Halyomorpha halys
AAAGAAGATGGCCACGGGACCTTCTAATTTAAATTAATGTTTAAAGTACCACCAATGGGTGGTTCCTTCCCAAGATTTTCAAGTGTATATGAAACATACCACATTTTTACCTATTGTATTATTTCGTACAGTTGTAAATTACATTAAATAAATAATTAAAAAAAAACAAAAAAAAACTGTTATTGTAGACCAATCGATTCGCCTCTTGCCGAGGAATAAGAAAAAACCATTACTGATTCTATTAAGCTATATTATATTTACGAATAATTATAAAAACAAATTGTGGTTTGGGGTAAAGTAGGTCAGAAAATTTCGTATTCGTTTTTAGTGTCGTCTCGAACAACCAAAAACCATTTTCTAAGAAATTAAAAATTAGAAATTTTTCACTTTGATTTATTCGGAGAATCTTTTTAATCTTCTAGTGACTATTATTGATATAACCTTTCATAACTCCTCTGCATTTTATCCAATCCCTACGTCAATAAAACCGTTGGAAAGCTAAATATCTACTCAGAAGAAAAAAAAAACCCAATTTTTCCCAAAATTTGCATTGAAGGGTTTCTTGAAGTGCTAAAAACGAAATATCAACTTTGTTTCACCCCTAAAAAATGTTCTTAGGTCAGTCGTTCCTATTTTTTATATTATAGTACTAATATTGAAGCATAGTTAGGGTTCTATCGTACACAATCAAATTGTCTAAAAAAATGAGAAAGAATCACCTAAATCAGACCAGTATTAATGATGATACAAGAATGTTAGTTGTTATGAATTATGTTACCATAGTTACCATCTTGAAAAATTCGGGCTAAAAAAATTTATTTTCTGATTTTTTCAAAAATTTGTATTTAAGGATTTCTTGAGCTGTTAGCTCTTGGTCTGACCAACAGTAAAAATTTAATTTTCACTCCTTATCGCATCTATTGAATTTATTTATTTTACTGAATCCTCATAATAAAGTACAAGTAAATGTTAAATTTTAACTAGATACAATAATTTACAACAAATTATTAGCTTTTAGGAAGGATTAAATTAGGATTAAATTAGTTAAATCGAATAACATTGAAAAAATGCTATCCTTACTTATCTTTCTTTTAATATAGACACTTAATGCGAGTAGTATTATTTGGTGTACAAAGTGTCACAATCTCTCAAGAGAAGATAGTATCACCAAAAATAACAGAATACAATTCTTAACTGCTAACCCACCCCGCTAAACCCCGATTTGGCGACGGTCCTATATCACCTTAAACACATTTACTTAAAACGGAAAGAGGATACTTAAGCAAAATTGAGCAACACTAATAAAGTGGCTAAAATTGGTAAACGGCGTGACACCGTCTTATATGCCACATTTTTCTTCCCATAACTATATTTATTATTTAATTTAGCTTCAAATTCCATTAAAGTTAAATTAAAATTTCTTTATTTGATATTGTTATATGTGATAGACTACATGATTTAAGGGTGTATTGCTTGAATATATTGTTTCTATTTAATGATTCTCAAAAGAATGTATTACAACACAAACGATGCTTTATCTACTGTCGATTTTAAATTACTAAGGCAGAGGCAGATAAATTTTCTCCAAACTAATGAATACGATATTAGCATTATCAAAGAAAAATCATTAGGGGGTCGAAGAATCCTCCTTCAAATTAATAGCAGCCCCTATTAGTTTCCCCGCTCTTAATAGACCAATTTTTCAGGGCACCGTTTTTTTTTTTATCGAGCTTTTAAAGACCTTCTTTCTTTTATTTTATGATTTCTTATTACTTCACCCATAAAGAATTTTTTTTTCTTTTTATTGATTATATATAAGTAAGGTTCATTCCTTCTACAGTTATCGCTTGGAAAAAAAATGCAATATAATCCCCAAAGTAATGATTTTTACTCTTCAAAGTACAAGAGCTCAAGAGGAGAAAAAATGTAAATATTTTAACCCAATTTTTTATTACTTTAAAGAAAGCTATGTAAATTACTAGATGAAATTGATGAGTCTGACAAGTGTACGTAGTGGTAATAAAAATGGTGGTTGTTTCAAAATGTTTAACATGATTAATTTTTAGATTAATTAGGAGCTCTATATATTCAAAACTACTTAGAACACTAAAAAACAAAGTAAAAAAGAAAGTATATTTACTGAAATATGAGCCCTAATAGAGCTATTTACGATGAATAGATTTCGAGATTTAGTGTTTTAAAAAGCAAAATTTCACAAAAAAAATTACTTTGTCTATTTACACTCAAATCAAAGCTAGTGTAATGGACAATAATGTAGGTTTCGACGTTTGTCTTTGTAGGAGTAGTAGTTTTCATGATATTTTCTAATAGATTGATTAATAGTTGTTCGGACATATTTTGATGAGCAAAATTTATATTCATATGCAAATATCATAAAAACTACTACCCCTAAAAAGATACATGAAATAAACTAATTTATAGTAAGTTAAATTACCTTCATTTTAAGTGCTGGCAGACATGTCTTATGGTTCCAGAGATATATTCTTTCATCCTGGCTTTTGTACTATCAAGATTTAATATTTATTCAGGTCTCAGGTTTTATATAAAATTAAAATAAACTTATTATACTTATGTACATGGAAGGGGCAGTTTATTTAGATAACGAATATGACGTCTTGGTGCCCTGGCTTGGCTGGGAGTGGTGGTAAGGCTTGGCCGGATGGCTATAAACAAATTATTGTGTAAAGGAAAGAAAGAGTACTCATTTTATTCTTACATAAACTTAATTTTATTATCTTGTCGAACAGTTCCACTGCCTTGGACTACATCTGGACAAACGACAAACCCGGAATCCTCACACAAGACTGGAAAGACAGGAAACTGTAGGTCGATTTCAACTATTACAGACTAAACAAACAGTCTAGTAACTTCCAATTACAAAATACTGATCTACATGCCTGTAATAAGGCAAATCTGGACAAACGATGAGCTTGATTTTTTTTTCTTTTTATTTTATTATAATTTTTTTATAAATTGAGCAATTATTTTTTGTTGCCTTTTTATCGTTTCTTAAATTTTTGCTGTTTCTAATATCCATTTAATACTTGTAAATATATATTATTTGAACATTTTTGTTAATTGTCTTTATATTGTTGTTAGCTACCTTATGATTTATGATTTGCAACATGCTATTTTTTTTGTTTATATTTATTTAAAAAATAATTAGATTTCTATAATATTTATTTAAATGTAGTACTTATATAAAGATTGTTTCTTCTTTTCGTTAATCACTATCGTGAAATTTTTATATTGTTTATTATTACAGAATAAATTATAAAAATAATGATGTTTTATGACATCACTATTTTTATTTTAAAATTTTTTGTAATATACCTTAAGACACTAAAGCCCATTTTTATTTTCTGTAATATTATTCTAGTGGAACTTTAATTAATAATTCTATTTTAATAGTAATTTATTAGCTTACAAATAATAACCTAACAGTATTATCATTAATATACGTTGGTGTCCTCCAACCATTGCTTATGGATTTCTCTGCTGTACTACTCTTGACTCGTAGGTCAAAACTCATAAAAAACATAACATAGAATCATAACTCAAGAAAATTTTTTCAACTCTTATATCTAGACCTAATAATTTTCTTTTTCGTTCTTGATAACTGTTTCTTGTTGCTGTACTGATAAAAGGGCACTACATTACCAAAACGACAAGGGTCAGCGTTAAGTAAAAATAGAAGTTGTTATCTATCTCCGAAGAGTCTTTCACGATTTATAGTATCTTTTTCTGACTTGGTTTCTTGGGAAGACGTTTGATTATAAAGAAATTACATAACCATCGATATCTTATTTCTGTTCCGAGAGGTTTGTTACTAAGAAATTGAAATTATAAATATTATTTTTATTTGATATGGAAATTCTACCGAAATAAAAAAAAAAAGTATGGAATACCAATCAATGTATCCCGTTATAAGATACAAAATTATTTATGTATCTTCAAAAGATTAATAAATGTAATATAAAATGCATGGCGGACCCAGTGGTTCAATGGCGATATTTGCTTATGTAGTCCAATACAATACAAAAACCTTAACATTTAACAAAACACAATCTTCCTATCTACGTTTCGGACGATCCTTACGAATACTTATCTATTGGTTTGAAGCTTACAAATTTAAAAAATAAATATATCAGATCCAAAGGCTTACATACTTAAAATATTTGGAAAAATATTATTAAAAAATTCATTACACAGGATATTATTATTTTAGATAATAATAATAATAATAATAAAGGCTTTGCTAACCCGAAGGTTCGATTCTGAGACCACCAATCGTTCTCTACACACATCTGTTCAGTGACGCACCTCAAAACACAAATCTATTAAATCAGTCTCAACACGATCCTCCCATCTACGTTTCCGCCTACTCCGTCATATCTTATGTTATATTTTATTTTTAAAAACCTAGAGGCGCTGTTCTCCCCTTAGTTTAACACGCCACGTTTTGTATATGTAGAGAACAGAGGAATGAATAATAGTTCCTTTTTTATTTAAATTCTAACTTTTAAGTTTTTGGACTGAATGCGCAAGCTAAGCAATTTTGAAATTGAAAAAGCACAAGCATTTTTCACCTTCAACCTTTTATTTCCTCATCAAATTAGTTTTTTCTAGTTACCTTAGACCTTAAATACTTAAACCTATTATTTTTTATTAAGAACAAATTTTCTATAAAGAGTTTCAATAAAAAAAAAGTAATGGGAACATCTAGTATAGATAAGTAAAATTTTCATTGATTAGTAATAACAATTTGACAGAGTAGAATTTAAAATTTGAAATATACTGAATATATTTTAGTTCTAGAATTTTAATTTGCTAAATAAATCTTATTTTTGAAAAATTGACGTATTAAATTTTTGTAGTAAACTTCTCAATTATTTTATAAAGGCTATATATTATTCGTTTAAGTAAATAAATTGTGATATGACAGTCTCTTTATGATGTTATTTTATATGTTAAGATTAATAATTTTTTACTGCTTTATACATTATATTAATGAGATTTAATTTTCTTGAAATTCCAACTTTATTCAGATATAATTTAATTAATAATTAAATGCGTGTACACGTTTAACAATACCTGAATATATTAGTAAGAGATATTAAGGAAATTTCGCTTAAGCAACACACAGAATATTTAATTTTCCTAAATAGCTTTTAAGCAACATCTGCGCCCAATTTTAAGAGCCCTGTAACCTCCTAGTGAGCGTGTAAAGTTGATAAAAGTGAATAAGTGAGTTATCTCTCGGGCTAATGTATGACCTTTGTTTTTGAACTCGCCAATTTGTAAACTCATGTTAAACTTAAAAAATAAAATGTAAAATACTGTTTTTTCTTACACTACATGAAAAAATTTTCATTAATCACGAATAAATTATAACTATGAAATCTAATTTAAATATTAGATATTTTTAGGGATATGCTGAATCCAAGTATTTCCTGAAGTCCGAAATCCAAATCTTTATTTTAGTATATAGTATCGTACATAACTTTTATTTTATAATAAGAAATTGATTGAAAGATAACTATTGGCTTAATAAGATCAATAATTATGTTATGCCAACGTATAACTGGAAATACATTGAAATAAATAAATACAAGAAAGGCAATTTTTTCAATGATAAAATAAACATTGAAGATTTTTACAAATGATACAGTAACTACTGATTAATTTTATCATAACAATTAAATTTTGGTTTGATGAGTGTTTGAATTATGAACCTACTCCTAGTACTAAAATAATTAGGAATCACGTTGTAGTTTTTGTGTTGAAGTGTTGAATAACCGCTCGGAATTTTTGCTCAAGGGAAGCTCCTAACTCTGAACGGCCATAATCCATGGAATTAGATCAATTCGTCTGCTATCCTTGAACACCAATGCTTAGATGTATGTTGGTAGAAAGGAGGGCCACTTGCAGCCGAGGGAGTACAGGCGTCGCTTTATTTATTATTTATTTATTTATCACCCTACTAGGCACTACCCCAATAGGCAATACGGGAGATCGCAGCAGTGGGTACGAGTCATAGCTGCATATGACAAACATTACATAGCTGTCCACACAACTTGCTCTTGCTACAAAATAAATCTTGCTCTTCTACTGAGACCTTGCTGGTGTAGCTTATTCTCTTCTACCCAGGGAGAAGTAAATAGAGCCCACAGCCTCCTTCCACCCATACACGAAGGTCTTGTAGTGCAAGTAGTTTTCTTTCTTCATCAGCTCAGGAAGATCGCTCTCAGTCAAAACATTGAGTCCTGTTTCCCTCATAATCTTGGCTCTCAGTGCTTCATAGACGGTACAGGCAAGTACGACATGCTCGGCGGTCTCAGGAACCTGACAAATTGGGCATAGATGATCGATGTTTATGCCATGTGCGGCGAGCTTAGTTCGGAAACCCCCATACCCCGTGAGGAACAGCCAGTGGGAGGACCCACGTTGATTCAAGGCTAGAACCTTCGGTAGGAAAGTACTTCCTTGGGTGGCCTCTTCTAAGCAATCCACCCACCGTCGATTCTATTCTTCCAAGGTTTCTTCTCGAAGGGTTCTCTTCCATCTATTAGGGATTTCACCAATACGCACTTGGAGGTTCTCCGGTAAATCTGCCAGACCGGCCAGGCGTCGCCTTAACAACCTCGTAACTGCTGTGGCACCGTTTTTAAAACATGATCCTCCCACCATGGTTAGAATAGATTGTTTACCACTAGATAACCCCCACCCCCTTACGTTTCTCAGAACTAACTGCAGTCCAGGCAGAGGTTAAAACATTTAATTGATAGAATGGACTTCAGAGGTAATCCGCCTATTCAGTAATATTGGAAACGACAGAAATCATGGTGTGTAATTTGGAGGAAGTAGTATACTCAAGATGGAAGAGGTAAGCTAGTAGGAAAAATTTAGCCAAGAAGGAGGGTCTTATTGGAGCAAAGGCGTGGCAGAGAAGTAGGCGAAGAGTACGAGCCAATCACTGACCCCCTTCAGTTTAAGTTTAGATTAGAATGGTGGACTTTCCTATTAACTTCAATGTAAACCTAAGCCGGATGGGCGTGGCCTTTACTTTTGCTTTGAAGGAGAATAGGATTTTGCCGCTGTTCGTATTAACATGATGTTAGGTCACCTCCTCTAAGTTAACCGTGCACAATCAAGAGTTGTTTGTGAGATAACGTAGTACGGTCAATGATCTTAATCCCACTTAAAAAAAAATTATAATATATTTAATTTTTGCACGTAAAGATATTTAATTCGACATTATCTATCACCGTTTAGAAATTTTATTAGTTTTGTTTTCATTTCTCTCAATTACTTTTGTTTTTGTTTACAATAAAGAAATTCAAATTTACATTTCTTATTATATCATATTTTCAAAAATTTGGAAATTTAAATAAGTAATTTAAGATGTATATGACCTTTTTTTAAATGTATATGTGTGTAAATTTGTTAGTATATAAATGCAATTTAATTTTAAAACATATCTTTAATTCAGATTTGATAAAATTATGTGAAATTCATCAACTCATTCATATGAAATTCTGAACTGAAGTTCATGATTCTCTTGGTATCGTTTGAGAAGACCATGAGAAGAAAAATTACAGTTCGTTTTTTGTAAAAATAGAAATTAGAGCGACATTTTGTGAAAAATGAAAAGTAAAATTACAATTTTTGCGGCAGTTGTATGGATTACCGATGGGAGGTAATAACTTTGAAGTTATACAGAAACTTAATAATTATAATTTCAAAATAATAAATAAGAAAATATTGCCTAGAAAACTACCGTTTGTTGGCATTGTTTCCAGTTATAGCATATTATAATTTAAGTGATTTTAGTTTCATTAACTTAAATTTTGTACTTCAAATAAGTCTTTGAAAATATTTTTATAAGTATTTTTTTTTTTTTTTTGTATTTTTGAAAAACCCTGATAACAGTAGTTGTGAAATTTGGGATTTACTTGTTTAATATAAACGTTTTGTTTGGTTTCTCATACTGATTTGAACCAAAAATTTAGTTTATTATTGTCTCCTACAGAGTTAACTACTACTTTTTTATTATTTCAAGAAAGCGTATTTTGTGGTAGATTTTGGAAATACTAAAGTGAAAAATGTGTGGTAAATAAAACAAAGTATGTATTTATAAAATAAATGAGGTTTTTTGATATGACTTTGATAAATGCCATTAATATCAAGAATTATGAACGATATAATTCTTTTTAAACGAAATATTCAATGCTAAAAAGAGAAAATCATTGAGTGGCCTTCAAGATTTTAACAATAATTCTTTTATCTAAGGTTGTAAAATAACAGTTTAAAGGTAGAAGATTAAAAATAACACACGCTATACGGAGACTGCTACGGGCTTAAACATGAAATAAGCTTTTCCTTTTCGAAAAGGATTATGATTCATTTACATAGAGATTCGAATTTAAGAAGTGACAAAGAGGTCATAAGCGCGGAATAATTTAATGTATGCGATACGTAGCTGTTCTCTTGAATATATTTTACAAAATTATAGATGTTCCCTTCTACTTGCGGCTTAAATATGCAAGTACGGAGATCAAAGATGTCGCTCCAAATTCACTTTATGTAATCTTTATTCCGCGTTCGTCTCCCTTATTCACAAAAGCCCAGGCTTGTGGTTTGAGGTGAAACCCTTTCAGGGCCGCGTTTTGTCTCATAAAGTCTCTTCCACATATTTAAGCCGAGGAACTAAAATACCGGCCCTTTAACTCCCCTTTTAAACTTAATGTTTTACATTTTAGGTTAATATACTTTGTAATTCAATAATGAAAATCGTGTTCGCTATAAACGGAACAGTTAAGTTCAAAGGAAGATAAGAAACTAAATAAAAATATTATTTCAAGATTATTTATTTAAATTACCGTTGTTAATTTAAATAAATAGTTTCAAAAAAGCTTCAAATTAATCAAGTGATCAGAAATGTTTTATATTTTCATGTAATATTCAGAAATCTTCCGATTTATAATAAAGAGTTTGAGTCATTGGAAATAAAAAATGATGAATTTGATTGTGCAATATGATTTTATATTTATAAAATTCACACGTAACTAAAAGCTCTAGGCTTTTAAAATTTCATATATCATCAGTGAGGCAATCCGTTACGGTAAAGATTAAAATGTAGAACAGACAAAGAAATGCTTTATTTGACAAGCAGTGATTTTCTTTTTCATTTTAACTAAAAATCATTAAATAGTGTTCTTTTTATAACTAAATTATATTAAAACTGTTTATTTTTTCTATTTTGTCTATCTTTATTCTATTTATTTATTAATTTTGTTTTGTTTTTAACTGGGTCTATTTTGTCCTATCTATTCCACTCTCATTCATAACATGTTCTCTCTCCCAGTGATCCATTATTAAAAGAGAGAAATATAAAGTAAGCATCTTTAAATACTTGTGGTTGACTTTTCTGATGAATTGGTTCTACTGAGCTTAGATGTATAGAGTGTTAATTGAATCTAGGAATCTTATTGAAACAGATATGTAGAATATATAGTGCGAACAAAATTTCACTGAAAAATCTTAATGCAATACATTTGTATACTGCGTGATTTTTATATTCTTATAATTTATTTATTTAAAAAAGTAGATACCTAATAAATATCTTTTTTTTATTTAAGTTTTATATTCGTTTGGGTAATTTTTTTTTAAAATTATTCATTTATATTTGCTTCTGTATTCAAAATATGCACAATAAGTAAATTTGATGTTAGTTATAAAATTGCACGATACAGACATGTGAAAAATCTATCCATTGATAGAACTCCAATAACATTTCTAGAGGATAAGATTTCGAGGCCATCTTCTTTTCAGACGCCTAGGAGGATTATCAGGTAATGAAGAAGAAACCAGGTTACAAACTAATGGGTTTGGATGGTTGAGAGGTTTATCGTGGAAGGATTTGTATCTGGTTCTGGTCCAATCGGCAACATATGCAACATAGAGGTCCTGATTGATGAACTTATTTGTGTGACAAATTATGGAACATTAAGGATTTTGGACTGAAAGGATTGGATACGAGAGGAATTCGAACAAAGCTCAACTCCGTATGTCCAGATATGCCTTATTCTGAGAAAATTAACAAAATATTTTAAATTAGGTTTTGAGAAATATTAACTTACTTTAAGTTATATAATGTTGAATTTCATATAAAAGAACATGGAATACACTGTAAAATGATACCTACCCTTTATAGATAAATTAGGGAATCTTCTGCAGCAATTTCAGAACGTATTGTTTTCTGTTTTTTTTTACCGTATAACTACCATGTAACTAACAGCTCTGTAATTACGGATTTGATCAATAGTGATACTGTTGCGTAAAATTTAAAATGAAATCTTTCATTTCACAATTAAGTTTCCATGCAGAATTTTAAGATGAAGTAATATGTTGACAATTTACTTTGCCTATGTCGATAACATCTATAATAATACAACTGTGCTAACTGTATCTCATAACACAAACAAATAAACACATAGTAGAGACTTGGTAATAGCTATTAGGGCATGTTTGTCTTAGTTCCAATCTACACAATAACTTGGGGACTTGCAACAATAGTGAAAAAATGTAGTTATTTCACCCCAATGTTTGATTAATTTAATGAAAACTATTCGAAATTGACGAGTCTGCCAAGTATAGGTAGGGGGAATAAAAATGGCGGCAGTTTAAAATCGATAAAAATAATTAATTTTTTATTGGGGGCTCTACTTACAACGATAGAAAATCTAAGAGAACATCATTTAGAGTAGAATAAATTTTCTGAAATATGAGCCCTAATAGAGCTCTATTTACGATCAATAGTTTTCGAGATATAGCTTTTTAAAAAGCAACATTCAATAAAAATGTTGTATGGAACTTAACTGAAAGATCTGTAGTGAATTCATTTTGAAAAAATCTGTATCTCAAAAACCATTTGACGTACAGATGTTTATTAGCATTAAAATTAAAGCTAGTTTTAATGAACTATAAAGAACTTTATGACGTTTATTTTCGTAGGAGCAGTTTTTATGACATCTGCTAAAATAAATTGATGTTTAGCTTTTTGGACAAATTTTCATGTGCCAAATTTAAATTCATATGCGAATATCAT
>NW_027111391.1:0-407 GCF_000696795.3 Halyomorpha halys
CACCGATGTATTTTGAGTAGTGTATTGTAACCAACGATATTTTAAAACATCGATGTCGGATTCTTTGTTTCAAAAAGCACTTCTTACAGGCCGAAGAATGCGTGATCGTTGGAACAGACCTTATGTTATTCAAATGGATGTTCAAAAACATCGATGTTTTTTGGGTAATGTATTGTAAGTAACGATATTTTAAAACATTGATGATTTTTGTAGTCGATATAGGATTCTTAGTTTCAAAAACCACTTCTGACAGGCCTTAGAATACGGTATCGTTGGAACAGAACTTATGTTTCTGAAATAGTTGTTCAAAAACACCGATGTATTTTGAGTAGTGTATTGTAACCAACGATATTTTAAAACATCGATGTCGGATTCTTTGTTTCAAAAAGCACTTCTTACAGGCCGAA
>NW_027111391.1:927-5888 GCF_000696795.3 Halyomorpha halys
CACCGATGTATTTTGAGTAGTGTATTGTAACCAACGATATTTTAAAACATCGATGTCGGATTCTTTGTTTCAAAAAGCACTTCTTACAGGCCGAACAATGCGTGATTGTTGGAACAGACCTTATGTTATTCAAATGGATGTTCAAAAACATCGATGTTTTTTGGGTAATGTATTGTAACGATATTTTAAAACATCGATGATTTTTGTAGTCGATATAGGATTCTTAGTTTCAAAAATCACTTCTGACAGCCCTTAGAATACGGTATCGTTGGAACAGACCTTATGTTTCTGAAATAGTTGTTCAAAAACATCAATGTATTTTGAGTAGTGTATTGTAACCAACGATATTTTAAAACATCGATGTATTTTGAGTAGTGTATTGTAACCAACGATATTTTAAAACATTGATGTATTTTGAGTAGTGTATTGTAACCAACGATATTTTAAAATATCGATGTATTTTGAGTAGTGTATTGTAACCAACGATATTTTAAAACATCGATGTATTTTGAGTAGTCTATTGTAACCAACGATATTTTAAAACATCGATCTCGGATTCTTTGTTTCAAAAAGCACTTCTTACAGGCCGAAGAATGCGTGATCGTTGGAACAGACCTTATGTTATTTAAATGGATGTTCAAAAAACATCGAAGTTTTTTGGGTAATGTATTTTAAGTAACGATATTTTAAAACATCGATGATTTTTGTAGTCGATATAGGATTCTTTTTTGCAAAAACCACTTCCGACTGGCCGGTCTGTACGTCGTCGTTGGAACAGACCTTGAGTTACTGAAATGGTTGTTCAAAAACATCGATGTATTTTTGGCAATTATTTGTATGCTATGATATTTTAATATTGAGTAAAGATATTTTAAAACATCGTTGTTTTTCTAGTCGTAATTTATCTGTATCATGTCGTTAGCTTGAAGGTTGGAGGTACTTTATTATTCGACCACATTGTTGGTAGGAATCTATTTATACTGTAAATTTTTGTTTTTCATTAAGTTACTTTTGAGAAAAAAATCAAAAATTGGGACAAAACATCGGCTTAAAAACATCGATGTCGCATCCCTAAGTATGTAACAGGTTGCTAAGCTTTGTGTGTGTACTTGTGTGTTGTTAGTTCTCACTACTGTAAGTACGTTTTGTGTTACTTAACCGTCACTAATTAAACAGTAAGTACAGTAAAAATAATTTATATGTGTCTACCATCCTCGCGTTCAACAGAATTCATAACAAATCGGCAACACTTACAATACAATCATAATATAGGCATAAAATGATTAAAAAAAAGTTTGATTTACATGTTTATTAAACGTATTGAATAGGTATATGTACACTGTTTTAGTAATCACAATAATGTTTTATATGTATGTATTAACAAAAATAAATTAACAGAACAAATGTTTCTGAAAAGAATTTAATTAATTGAATAGAATATGGTCAAGGAGAGGTAAAAAAAAACTCAAATAGTAAAACATTATACTATTTTTATTGACCCAACGTTTCGCTCCACATTGCAGGGCTTCGTCGGGGCTAAAAAAACACTTGACGTAGTTACAAAAATGAAAAAAGAAAAAACATAAGTGGAAATTAACAGGGGTATATAATGAAAAGTAAAATATAATAAGAAAAATTAAAGATTTTAAACAGTAAATGAAAAGGGTAATAGTAACAGATAGATAAGAGATAAAATAAGAGGAGAAATATTAAAGAAAGTACAAATTAAGAGATGAAAAAAGAAAAGGTCAAATGGTGAGACAGAATTCATACCTGTTTTGACGAGAGTCAAAGTCAGAGTCGTTGTCGTTGAGCCGTTTGTATTGGGAGGAGTGGGGAAGGCAGTTAGCAAGCCACAATAACGAAAATAATTTTACAGTAAACATTGTAAAAAAAAAAATTATATAAATTAGGTAAACAATAAATGGTAATATACATAATAGGGGGGGAGAAGAGATATTTTCAAAATTATAAAAAAAAAAACCGTCATAGATAGAAAAACAAAGGAGAAATAAAGTATAAAATAATGGGGTAGAATATGTGTAAGTGATTAAGAAAGACAATATACCAAATGAATGGGGATACAGAGAAGTGTAAATTATAATAGAAAATTAATAATAAAGTAATTAATATAAGTACATTTAAGAAGGTTACACATGGATATAAATTAAAAGATAAGATACATGAATATAAATGAAACAGGAAGGATAGTAAGTATACAAATAATTAAATAAATGGTGAGAATTTAGAGAAACAAGAATAAAAGATATGACAAGAAAGTGGGCTTCTGAAATGCAGAACGAAGTGAAAAGATGTATTATGAGGGTTTTATTATGTTCAAAATGTGTCGATATGTAAGGGAGATGGATTAAGGTTCAACATACCTGACAACTTTATATAAACTTCCTTTGATGCCGAAAGCCTTTTTACTAACATCCCCATTGACAAAGCCATTCATATCGTTGAGAAGAACTTAAGCTTAACCTCACCTCATTTCTTTCTGCTTTAGAACTTTGTTGTAATTCTGGTTACCTGACTTTTCAAGATAAATTTTACCACCAAATTAACGGACTTGCGATGGGGAACTGCCTTTCTCCAGATATTTCTAATATTGTTCTTAATGACCTTCTCGACTCTATAATACCTCTCTTCTTACAAGACATAATTTTCATTAAAAAGTACGTGGACGATCTCTTCCTGGTCCTCAATCCTGACAGAATCCCCAAGATCCTATCAGCCTTTAACTCCTACCACCCTCGTCTTCGGTTTACTGTTGAAGGTGAAATTGACCATTCCCTCCCTTTTCTTGACCTACTTATTATCAGAAATTCCTATGGCTCCCTATCCACTAATTTTTATACCAAACCCACTTATTCTGGTAGACTCTTCAACTATTTTTCTCAATACCCTTATCACAAAATTATTAATGCTGCTAAGAACCTTATCCACCGATCCTTTTCTCTTTCTGACCCTCAATACCACCAGACAAACATACAACGTATTAAACAGATCTTATTTAACAACAATTTCTCTCAGAAAATTACTAACAAACTACTTGATTCTTACATTAACCGTGTTACTCCAGTCCCTCCTGTCCTCAACTCTTCTCAACCCACTCCACCACTTTTTCAGTACAGGTCCCTTCCCTATATTCCCATTCTTTCTGATATAATTCAAAAATCCTTAAGATCCACTATTCCCACCCTACGTCTTGGCTTGAAGTCCCACAACAAAATTTCCCATTTTTTTTCCAAATTGAAAGACCCTATTCCTTTCTTACACCGTTCCAATGTGGTTTACCTGATATCCTGTTCAACCCCATGCTGCAATTCCTTCTATATCGGCGAAACTAAAAACCAACTTAAGAACCGCATTTCCCAGCACAAAACTTCCATAAACTCCTGTAATCCACTTGCATCTAAATTATCAGAACACGCATTAAACCTGAATCATACTTTTAATTTCGATAATCCTTCCATTCTTGCCACTGTCCCCAACCACACCAAACGTCTCATATAAGAATCCATTTACATAAATTTAACAGAGAATTCTGTCAATCATAAAGTTGATAAAGACTGCATCTCCCTTACATATCGACACATTGTGAACATAATAAAATCCTCATAATACTTCTTTTCACTTTGTTCTGCATATCAGAAGCCCACTTTCTTGTCATATCTTTTATTCTTGTTTCTCTAAATTCTCACCATTTATTTAATTATTTTTATACTTACTATCCATCCTGTTTCATTTATATTCGTGTATCTCATCTTTTAATTTATATTCATGTGTTACCTTCTTAAATGTACTTATATTAATTACTTTATTATTAATTTTCTACTATAATTTACACTTCTCTGTATCCCCACTCATTTGTTTACCTAATTTAAATTTTTTTTTTTTTACAATGTTTACTTTAAAATTATTTTTGTTATTGTGGCTTGCTAACTGCCATCCCCACTTCTCCCAATACAAACGGCTCACTCTGATTTTGACTCTCGTCAAAACAGGTATGAATTCTGTCTCATCATTTGATTTTATTCTTTTCTTTTTTCATCTCTTAATTTGTACTTTCTTTAATATTTCTCCTCTTATTTTATCTCTTATCTATCTGTTACTATTACCCTTTTCATTTACTGTTTACAACCTTTAATTTTTCTTATTATATTTTACATTTCATACCCCTGTTAATTTCCACTTATGTTTTTTATTTTTTCCTTTTTTTTTGTAACTATGTCAAGTGTTTGTATCTTTTTTAGCCCTGACGAAGCCCTGCAACGTGGGATGAAACGTTGGCTCAATAAAAATAGTATAATCTTTTACTATTTGAGTTTTTTTTTACCGCACCCGGACCATATTCCATTCATCTATACACACGGTCAATCAATAATCTTCCAGAATTTAATTAATCGTATTCACATTATATTACAACCATAATACATATTCTTTTGTAATATTTACAACATATTGCTATGAAAAAGTTACTAAATTACAACAAATATTTGACAAAGAACTATGGCATTTCATTATAATTTAAATAAACTGACACTGTAATTCCAGTTAGCTGAGCAAGATCCAAACACATGGCAGTGATGAATCAACTGAAACTTTCATTCCATTCTTACAAAATTTAAGGAATTAGTTTAATTATATTTTTAGATATAATAAATTAAGATTTTAAAAAAACCTGGTTGTACATAGATTCTCATCATTTCTTTTGACAAAAGAATCCAAGTATTTGCTTTTTTTTTTTTTTCAATTATTTAATTTTTATTTTGCATCAAAAACCTAAAGTCCATAAAAAATAAAACTTCCACAGTAACTGTAATCTCAAAATCTTTTCATTTTTTCAAGAAACTAAACAATAAAGAATAAGTGAGCCCAATTAAAAAAAAAACAAATCAAACAGAAATTAATTAAAATAACTATTTATTAAATGCCAAAACCAAACAAATACTTAA
>NW_027111391.1:5999-33372 GCF_000696795.3 Halyomorpha halys
AAATAATTCGTTAAATATTGCTCAGTGCTTATTCAAAAATTTTAGATAGAAATGTTTTGAAAATTATTTCCCTTAGGTAATGAGTATAGATTTACTAATTTAACACTCAATACATTTAATTTTCCTATAAAAAACTTAAAATCCCTTAAATTTCATTATTAAAAAGGTACATAATTTACAATAACACTTAATAATAAATAATTATGATATATTAAAGTAAATTACATAAATATCCTGAAACAAAAATTGATTTCGAAAAAAAAAAAAATATTTTCTAGTCAAAATATATATAGAACTCTAAATATTAATTCATTCATACAAAAATTGGTTATGAAAAAATCAGTAGTAAATTATTATTTTTCAAAATCTTTTTACTAGGAAAATATACCTATCAGCCCCTTAGTGGCCATTAATAATAACACTAAATAAAAATAAATTGTTAGTTTTTCATTTATAAATCATGAATAAACTCGATAAAACTGCTATCATAGTATTTGTATATAACATACCTTGATAGTTGATAACATTTATAGTTCTTTCATGATCCGAAATACCTCTTTTCTCACAACTAGTATAAAAACATAAAAAAAAAGTTAAGTATTGTATTTACTCATGTTAAACATGAGATTAATCATAAAAACACTAAGTACAATAAAATAATACATAAACTGTATTTAAGGTAATAGTAGTATGCATCATACTTCCTGTATAATTCTTATATTCATAAGCTAAATTTTGTTAACATTGACTCCATATACTATTTCAGAATGAAAATTCTAATAAATAAAATGTATACTTTACAATAAAAATACAACCTTAAACTAAGTAAACACCAAAAAAATCACAACATTCAAACTTGGATTTGACATTTCTCAAATAATGATCTTTTTAAATACCCATTTAAAAATAATCAGATAAAACTATATAAGATTTGTTTGTAATTGTTAAGTAAATAAAACTCATAAGTAAAAATTTGGTTTTAAATGATAATAAAAATATCGTATAATTCTATTTTTAAAATATTCAACTTTGTATAATACATATTTTGAAATAAACAGTTCAATATTCTCCCATACCTTTTTTTTTAACATGATTAAAAATAGCTGAAACTTACAAATTAATTATATAAGGTCATTTTTTCAGTCAAAATGCTAACTATGTTTGTTTACACTGAACACTTAATTAAAGGTTATTTTTGTCTTAAACTTTTAATTCCTTCCTAAGATAATAAATTATCTAAAAAAATTGCAATGCCTAAAATAATTAAAAACTTTTAACCGATGTTATATTTGTGTCAGTAAATCTTTTAATTTAGAAAACTGAAATACTAATATTATTGTATATGTGTATACTTAACCTCATATCTTGAATCACTTGAACTATGTTGCAAATCCGGATACCTAACTTTTCAAGGAAAGTTCTTTCACCAAACACCAGGTCTCGCCATGGGAAACTCTCTTGCCCCCGATCTCTCTAACATTGTGCTCAATGATCTCCTTGATTCTGTCATCCCTTTATTCCATAACGACATTTTATTTATCATGTCTATAAAAATATGTAGACAACCTTTTTCTCATTCTAAATCCTGAAAAAATCCCTCATTTCTTCTTTTAACTCTTACCACCCTCGCCTTCATTTCACCATTGAAATTGAAACTAACTCTTCTCTCCCCTTTCTTGCCCAGAATAAGAATAATGACGGCTCCTTGTCCACTGACTGGTATAACAAACCCACTTACTCCGGTAGGCTACTTAACTATTTTTCTCAGCACCCCCACCATCTAAAAATTAATATTGCCAAAAATCTCATACACCGTTGCCTTTCCTTATCCGATCCCCAATACCACAACACTAACATTCACCGTATTAAGACTATCTTGCTTTCAAATGATTTTCCACTTCACATCATAAACGAACTTTTAAACTCTTACATCAAACGTTCTACACCTACTTCTCCTTCCCCAAACTCTCTACATTCACCATCCACACTCTCGATTTATAAATCCCTTCCATATGTCCCCTCTCTCACTGACAACATACAAAAATTCTTAAAATCAACAATTCCTTCACTACGTCTTGGACTCAAATCTCAAAATAAACTATCTTACTTTTTTACTAATACCAAGGATCCTATTCCACTCCAATACCGCTCTAACGTTGTATACCGGATTCCTTGCTCCTCCCCCAACTGTAATTCTTCATATATAGGCGAAACTAAAAACCACCTCAGATCACGTATCTCTCAACATAAATTATCTATAACTTCCCACAACTTATCCACTTCCAAACTTTCAGAACATGCCCTTACACTTAATCATGCTTTTGATTTTGACCATACCACTATTTTACCCACTGTTCCAAATTACCAAAAGAGACTCATCTCAGAATCCATTTATATACATCTTGAACCTCTTCCAGTTAACCACAAAATCGATAAAAACTGTATCTCGCATACATACAGCCATATATTAAACTTAATTAAGACTAAATAATTTTACGCTCATTTTATTATCATCACCAAACATTTTTCTATTATACTTTTGTTTTTTTCTCCTGTTTGTTATCTCTTTATCACATATATTATCCATCACTGCATTTACTTATATTTATTCATCTATGTTTTATTATCTTTTTAATCTTACCACATTTACTTTGTCTTGTTTTTGGTAAACTGGTATTTCTCATGTTTCTTTTAACTTATTTACTTATTATTGTCATCACCTATATTGTTAACACTCCATCATGTTTTTTTCACTTATTTCTATACTTTATTATTTATTTTTAATCTTTTTATGTACTTCTTTCTATATCTCACCTTGTACTTTTATATATATTTTTATTTTATTTTGTAAACTTTCACTTCCGATTTTTAAATTACCTTATTTCACTTTGTTTTTCATGTTACTCCTGTTATCTTTACTATTACTATTATTCAGTATCATTAGTGTGTCATTATGTGTCATTCTAATTTTACTTAGTTATTCCTAAATTTAAAATTATTATATTTATTATTATTATCATATTTCTGTATCTTTCTTTTATCATTTTTCGTCATATCTTTATCACTAGCGACATTTATTGAAATATAACCGTTGAACGGCTGGTGGGGGGAGCCAACTCCCCACTCCTCCACGCTTCTGCTTCATTGTTGCCTCCTTTTCACCCATTTGCTTTGAACAGGTAGGTTGTCTTGGCTTGTTCTTTGCTCATTTATTATCATTTTATATCTTTATTATTACTTATTTATGTATAATTATTATTTTTTCATGACGTTTATTTAATCTCTATTTTTTTTTTCCTTCCCTGTATTGTTTTTGTTTTATGTACATCTCCTGTATTTTTTAACTGTATATTTTATGTATTTTTATAAAAAAGTTTTACTCTTGCCATTGTTACTTATTTTTATTCTTATCATTGTATCTTATCTTTGTATTTTTATTCTTATCGTTGTATCTTATCTTTGTATTTTTATTCTTATCATTGTATCTTATCATTGTTTCATTTTGTATCTTTTTAGCCTTGATGAAGCCCTACAAAGTGGGGCAAAACGTCGGAAAATAAATAGTTGTAAACTATTTTTGTTTCTTCTTTGACCGCAACCCTGACTATCTTCCTATATACTAATATTATTGTTTTATCATCGTCTCTGAGGGTTTTTGAAATATCCGGGTTTAATCCTAGCTATTGAGGTGTGATGTGAAATGAGCGTGCTTGGAAAATATGGCTAATTATTAAATTGTGGTTAGAATACTGGCAGCTTGGAGGCATTTCTTTTGAAATAAGATAGAAGTGGGTGAGCCTTGTGTGACCTATTCTTAGTCTGGTCAGTACCACCTCCTCTCTACATTTGTGGCTGGAGGTACCCCAGGGCTTGACGTCCTTTTTAATAATTTTTATTTTATTCCTTGGGCTTTCATTCGATAAAGATAGCCATCTATCTTTGATTTCCTTTTTGAGGGGTTTACTCATTTCTTATGGAATTAAAATTGCTTTACCCCATCCCGGAAGCGCTAGTGCTTCTCTTGCAGCGTGATCGGCCAGTTCATTCCCTGCAATTCCTACATGACTTGGAACCCATATAAATGTAACTAACACACCTATATTTTGTAGAGTGTTTAAGTAAAAATGTATACAGGAAATTTACGGATGCTATGGATACATACTATCTAAACCTTTTAATGAACTTAATGAGTGTAATTATTGTTCTATTGTTGTGGTTCCAAGACAAATAGAAGTGAAGTGCTGCTGCTATTGCATTGAGTTCGGCAGTGCATATGTTTCATTGTTTGTAGAGTTTAATTTTGTACATTAAGTCATTCGTTACAAAGGATGATGCTGATGATTGGTGTGATTTTGATCTATCTTTGTAAATTATAAAGGATTTTGGCATATTTTGAAGAAGACGAGAAAAGTGGGCTTTATATTCAGCTGGTTCAGTATTAATTTTAGAGTATTTGGACAGGTCTAAAATTGTTTTAGAACGTTGGAGAGTCCATGGTGGATGATTGTTTTCAGATTTGCCAATTGCTATTGTTTTGAGAAAATAGATAGCTGAGGAGATTCTTTCTGATAACAGAAGTGTTAAATATTGTTTTTGTTGAAAAGGAATGGAAAATTTTGAATTAAAAATATATTTATATGTAGGCTATTTTGTCTGTGGATATAATTTCGAACTATAGGTATATGGTATTAGATAATGACATGATTTACTGATAACAAAGCTACACTAATTCTGTTTAATCAATACTAATAACTGATTAAAACATTGTTCGTTTCAGATTAAACACATTTTGAAAACCTCCAATAAATATCATCACATATTACCCATAATAAGATGAATTGTTTTAAAAAAAAAACTTATGTTGTTTTATCCATGAGTTTAGCTTCAGAAAACAGAACTAGATTACTTAACAGTTTAGTTAAGAAAATAATAAATCATACTTGTAAAAATTTACTAACTAGACTAATTTGAAATTTTTATTAATACTATTTATTCATTGTTTCAAAAATAAAATAAAAAAAAATTCACAAAGAAGGAATCTATCTAACTATTTAATATAATTCTTATTTAAATTGTATATGATACTCAAAACAAATACAATATTATTTAGTGAGTATAAACAATTCTACAGGAAATATGGTGCTAACCACTATCTCTATAGTTTCTATACAATAATTAATTTTACCACTTTTCTATGTATTCTATACATTGATTTGGATTGGAGATGTTAATTTTTAGTAACCACTGTTAATTCTTCCACAAAAAAATTGTATAATTTAAATTCATTGCTTAAATACATACTATTTTATTCCAAAGACATCTAAATTTATGTTTCTTAGATCATTGAGTCATATTTGTATAAATGAATGGAAAAACATGATCATCGAATACTATAATTTAAAGTTTGAACTAAATAAATTGGGAAGACTTTTCAGAAATAGTAACATAAAAAATTATCAGATTTATATATTACTTATGATTAGTTTCTTTAATTTGGTAACCTAATTCTTAAAAAAAAAGTTAAAACTATTGCCAATCAAAACCAGTTATATATTTTCATTATACTAAATAATTTTTTTGTGTTGATACACAAAAACACATACACACACACACGTGTACAAATAACATAAAAAAAGTGGTTATGCAACCAATATAATGAGCAACAGTCTCATAGTTATTATTTAAACTAATACTTTCATGAAGTTTTAATGCATTAATCAGAGAGAAATTATTAAGAATATACTGAAGAAGAAAAATAGTAGTAATAATATTATTATGAAGAAAAACAATTACATAGAAATACTATTAACCTGTGAAAAAATAATAATTTTTTGCTAAAATTATTCACTACATAATCTCAAAATCAAATAAATGTAATATATATCAAATACACCATTACAATTGTTTATTACAATAGATTTTTAAATGGAAAATAAATTGGAAGAAAAAAGTTTTTCTTTTTTTCATTTTTGTAACTGTCAATATTCAACTTAGAAAAAAACAAGTAGTAGATAAAAAAGAAGTGTAATGAAAAGCAAATCTCTCGGTACAATGTCCTGAAATCAAAATATTATTAAGTATTTTTATTCATATTTTGCTTTAAGCACTATTAGCATAATATCATAACAATAGTAAAATTATGGATTGTAATTTGTAAAAGTTTGAATTCTTCATATAGTTAATGGATAAGAAATCTGAGCTGCTTTCTTAAATATGGTTAAATTTAATTAATTTAAGCAGCTAATTATTACTTTGATGGTTAATGGAAGAATGGCTGTCTGCCATTGAAAATCTGATGAGAATGCATTAAAAGGTAAAGTATGAAAAGTATTATACTTTTTGGAAAGGGAACTAACAAGTCAAAATGAAGTTTGTATAAACTAAACAAATGTTTATTGTACATTTTACAATTGTTTATTGTACACGATTCACATTTATTAATAAAAAAATATGTTTTATATTTTATTTTAATGGTTATAATCAAAAGATTGAAGAATATTGATTCAAATTACTCATAAATTTCTTTTTAAACCGAATAGTGATAACTTCAAATATTAAAAAAAAAAAAAATAGAGCGCCTGTGAACTTAATGGACTAATTACCAAACTAATACTTTTGGAACTTTTGCAATTAATGAAAAAAAGGTTAAATATCCTCTGATAGTTATCAGAGCAAATATAATACCAGAAATTCTTCTTGTATTGGTAGATATTTGTAGCAAAAACTCAAGAAGAGGTAGGGATGGTGAATTTTAGTTTGTTGGTGGACCCTTTTAATGTTCAGGCACATAATTATCTCATTAAATATATATATTCTTTGAAGCATGGTACTTAAATAGACATCTTCTTTCTAATAATATAACTGATTAAAGTAACCATTCTGCACTTATCTAACAAATATGAATAAATCTTGCTCTTGAAATATTTTAACATTTAACTCATTTGTATTTTGAGAATAACTAACTGTACATAAACCTAATGAAATAAAACCAGAAATACTTATAAACTCATGGTTAATTTTTAAAATATGTTTATTATAGTATGCAGTAAATTAGATCTGAGAGATAAACATGCTGTTTCAGATGTCATCATATACCTTAAAAGGAAAAGGTCTAACAAAATACAACTTTCAGTAGCACATTAACAGGAGTATTACTTAACCCTTATGTTGCTCATCATATTTTTAATAAATTCTTTAATTTTCCACAAATGTACCTCATAAATTAAAACTATCAAATGAAAGAACTGTAGTGTTTGATAATAAGGATTAAGCAGAGCTAAAAACCAACAAAAACAATTTAGCAGTCTTTTTGAACACTATAAAAATTTAGTAAATATCTAAATAAAGGATTCTGATTATGAAACTTTATATAGAGAACTCTAAATATTATACCTCATTTAACATTAATATTTACATAGTAACTTTTTTTTTTCAAACCTTGTGCTGGTTTCTGGAATACCTTAAAAAATATACCGAGACTCGAGCACCCAACATCTATTTAAACGTTTTGCCCTTTTTCGCCAAATATCCACACAGACTTTAATTTGTCATATTCACTACCAGCAACTGTCCAAAATGCAAACATGCATGAACTTAATTTCGGTTCATATCTAAAAATTACTAAATTTCTATATTTACATAAACTACAATAATTATCAATTACATTACATTTTTGGCAAAATGTAGGAGCAAAATCAGGAATAAGTGGAATTGCATTATGACTGTTTCAATAACAAATTAGTAACAGAATATGTATGTATTAACAATATCAAAATACTTAAATAAGAGATATTAAATTATAGTTATTTACAGATAAAACTATGATTGTATTTTTACATAATATACAGTTTACATATATACAAATTAATATATAAACACAATAACTAATGTTTATTATCACCAAATTCTATAAAAACAGAATTTGGCTAATGATCAGCTATCTACATCATACTCCTCTGATTCCCGATGAACAAGAGCTTGAACAACTCTAGGCAGTTCACTGCTTCTTCGAAATGCAGCTCGCCTGTTTTGGGCAGCAAGTGGTTGACCACTGTCAGGAGATGGTTCTGTAACGGTTATACAAACACCATTCTCAGGTAGGTCTAGTGAACATTGTAACTTAGGAATCTCAGAAGGACATTCATTTGAAACAGCTCCCAAGTCATTTCTGAAATAAGATTAATAATAAATTGTTGGTTTTTAAAACACATGCATAGTTATGAAAAAGCAATACATTCACACAGACTAACTTACATGCATATTCCTACATCATATTTAAATGGTAATTCTTATATTGAACTAAATATAATGGTTTAATAAACTAATTTTTCTTTGTAATTAATATCAAATTATCAATTTGTTCAATATAATAATGTTTTTTTAAATAACCTAGACATTGTTTCCTCATTTCCATTGGGTTGTGTTCCAGAAAGCAGAAGTAATGGAAGATTAAGCCATGTTGTCCCAAGATCTGAAATATCACTTGCATCACTAGCTCGGGATGACTTTCTTGATGAAGCTCTTGAACCACGATGGACATGTAAAAAAGCTGACAGTCTTCCCTGCCAACCACCCGGTGATGATGTTTGTGTAGTTCCATCTTCCCCATCTTGCAAGGATGCATTTTTTTTTTCACTGGATAAAAAATCTTTCTTAGATAAATAATTTAATAAAATTAAATTAATTTATGTTATATTATGGTTTTAGAAATTCTTATCACACTATTTAGAAATGAAATAATGATAAAAGTATTTAATTAACTATTAAAATGTTTGTGTTTACATTTCTATGCTGTTATTTATTTAAAATTATTCACCTTTATTTTAATGAAAATTAATTTGAAATAAACATTGTTATCCCTAAGCCTGGATAAAGGCATAGGGTTAAGAGACATCTGGAAAACAACCTAATAAAACAACTCACTTTGGAAACTATGCAATTATAGTAGTTAATGAAAAGGTTCCTGTTGGGACCTGATAAGATTTGAATGATCCAAACCATCACAGAGACTAAGAGAAATATATTTTTTTTTTTTTTTTAGAATTATTCAAATTTAGATTAGGCAAGAGGATTTATATGTGAAACTACTGTCTAACCCATTTTTATTTTATTTTAGCTACAGAGCTATCTACATACTTTATGACAAGCAAAATATCTTCCTCTGACCTATCAGAGTGGATCAACCTTTCATCGACCAGTATTTATTTTATATATCTATTGTTTTTTGTAAGTTAGTTTCCTTTTGTTGTCATAATCTATTTAGTTAATTTTATTTTGTCTAAAAGACCTTTTATTCATTGTTTTATTCATCTTTTGTTGTTTTAGTTTAAGGTTTCAAATGTTGGATTAACCAAAGAAATGTTTATATCCGAACCAGCTAGCTGTTTTGTTCTTTTAAAGCTTTCCAACAAAAAGACATAGTCAAGTTGAGGTGGGTTTAACAATGCTGTAGCAGTATTCCATTAATTTATGTTACTTACAGTCTGTAATTCCTGTAAGCTCTTTGAATGATTCTAGCAGCACGATCTTGTCGTTTCCACATTCGAGTAGATGATACAATTTCCAATTCTTTGCGGGTAGGAAATTGTTTTTTAAACTTTATATCCATTTGATCTTGTAACTGAAAATGAGAAAGAATTAAAAAAAAAAATGATAAAATATATTTTTACTAGTATTTAATAAAATATTTCCAAAACGGTTGGAATTTTATAAATCATTAAACTTCAAAATAAAGTAATTTAAAATAATTAATAATGAAATTTTATAACAACAAATATTTTTGAAATAATAGGCTTACTTCAATACTGAAGGTCTAAATTAGAACTTCCTATATTAATCTTAAGGAAGAAACAAACCTAGGTATAGAAGTATGTAGTTAGATGTCATAATTTTGATACAATTAAAATCATTATTGAGCTTGTGAAATTTTTTATTCATGATATATAGTCTATTTAGGTGACATAACATGATTAGGATGCCATAGGAGAGAGAAAATGCTTTATTCACTCATGCTGCCCAAATACATTGGGTTGCTACATTACACAGCACACTAATCAATCCGTGATCGGACATATATAAATTACATATTTTTACATGATATAAACTTTTTTTTTCTTCTTTCTCACAGTTTTCTTTTACAATCAATTCTACACACTAAATACAAATATTTCAATTTATTCCTTTTTTTCTTTCCCTTTCTTGTCCCTTCTATTTCAAAATTTTTGTTTAATTTTATCAACAAATTCACTCTCCTGAATTCCCCTCTCCCTCTCAGATCCTCCCCAGTGACCTGCTAAACAAATTCACCATTAGACGGCGATGTGAAATCAAACCAGAGAAATACTAGTCACAGCAGTAGATCAGTTTACAGTAAAACAAACAAATAAATACATTTTACCAAAACAAAACTAATACATAAATTTAAAGGAAAATATAATAACAAATTGGTTAAAAGAAATACTTGATTGGATACATAAGTCAAAAAAGATAAATAAATAATAATAATAATAATAAAAATAAAATAATTTAATGAATAAATAAGTTAAAACACACAAATCGACAGGTCCACCTACTAAAATAAATAAATATAAAAAATAATGAATAATCTATAGCTAATTTTCATGAAGGTGATGGTATGAACCCATATGGGAGTCCAAAATAATATTTGCCGCCAAGATTGCAATATCCCCGATGCTAACACCTAGGCCTTCTAAGAAGCTCCTTGTTCTATCTGGTATTGTTCCGCGAGATCCAATCCAGAGGCCTCTCATGGTGAACTCTCTCTTTCCGAAGGTCTCGCAGAATTTTTCCTTAAGGAAGGGATGCATTTTTCATATATTTCATTTTTTTCCCTTTCCACTCCACCTTCCTATTCGAGGTCATTACCCTCAAATCTTACTGTCGGATCCAAGACCAGAGCCGTGCCTCCGACTTTTGTGAATGCGACAATATGATGTATATCTGTGATTCACCTTTGTATGAATAATTAATTATTAAACGTCATGAATATTTCTTTAAACCTCGTTCACAAAGGCCAAAAAATGCATGAGCTACATATTACATTTTTACTTAATGTTGCTACTTACTTTTTTAAATTCCTCTGTTTCTTCAACATGGCCTAATACATGTTTGACCAAAGCATGAAGAATATCTAAACAGTGTATCTTATTTCCTCGAGCAATAGGAAGGTTGAAACTAACTAAAGCAACTGTATTAGGTTTAGGTATACCAAGCGGTGGATCCAAACTGGCAATAAATTCTGAGAGCTGGCTGAACCGAATGAATTGTGTAGCATGGGGATCAAATCTATAAAAAGGTAACAATCAATGATTGAGTTTTACGATCTTTAAGAGTACTAAAAATTGTTAAATATTCATTCTTACTTTGACCATCTTATGTAGAACATTTCTAAATCATCTTCGACAATTCCAATTTCTTCTTCTTGATGTGCTTGGTTAAAATTTTCCAAAATAATAGCAATATACATGTTAATTACAATCATATAACTTATAATAATAAAACTTGTGAAATACGTAATGGCTAGTAAGGGATGGCCACAGTTGCCATTAGGTTGATTATTAAAGTATAAATCACAGTCAGGAGGTTGAACCATAAGAGATTCTAATACATCATTCCAGCCTGCAGATGTCATTAGTCTAGAAATTTGCAACAGTTAAAATAATTTTAACCAAATAAAGAAAAGAAAAGTGAATAGTTAAACAAAAAATAAATCAATATACTTAATAATAATGGTTCTCAAGATGAGTAAGAAAAAACTTTGTAACATATAATTTATGACTGCCTCTTTTATGAAAGACAAAGATCAAAATTGATTATAAATCTACTATTGATAGGAGAAAACTGGTCAATGATAGAAATATACTTGTACAGTAAATTTAGGCTTTACTATGCAAAACTTTTCAAAGGTCAATTAGTATTTTTTATCTTTTATTTACATTATTTATGATAGAATTTTTTCCTATCAGTAGAAAAACAAAAAATATTCTATTTTTAGCAGATAATGTCAGTTTTCACTTAGTCACAATATTTTTCTATATATCAAAATGTATCTTTTTCTAGCAAGGCTTTCAAAACACCAAGAAGCATCATAGTATGTTAAGATTAGCATTATAGTTACACAAAAACAAAATTTTATCGTGCTAAGCATAATTTTAAATAGGACAATAGTACTGAATGCACACTAACTACAAAATCTGGAACATTAGTTAAATTTATCCCATTAATTTCCTTAAACAAATTATAACCAAATACAGTCAACAAACTAATAATTTCTTACTGAAGATGGTGAATAGAAGAATTGCATAAAAAATGTTATTTACTGATAAGTGTGATTGCATATAACATAGTGTAAAATATATTTTACTCATATAATGTATACCTGTTGGTCATGAGAGATTAGTACAAATTTGTTACAGACGTTTTACTTAAGGGAGGAGCTGAGGAAACCTCACAATATGAATCATTTAAAAATTTAAGGCAAAAAGTTACCTATATAAAATTAAAATTTTTAAATCATTAAAATATAATCAGTTACCTGTATCAACTGTTTTACAAATAATTAATTATAGCTGTATCCATTATTTTACTATTTGGTATAGTTGTGTTTCTGGTTAGTATGTTTATAATTTTTATAAGTTAATTTCATCATTGTTACATATATACCCTTATATCCAGAGAGTGTACAGACTAGATTAAATGTGTATAAATTATGAAACACCTATAAACGATTAGTGTAAAAAAGAAAAATCAATCGAAATACCAAGGTTTTCCAAAATTAATTGTTTTCCATAGTCAATTAATTGTTGTCCGAGACATATCCAATTACCCACAACTTTCTGAACAATTATCTTATAGGCATCTGGTGCCATAATAATGTTACAAGATTTGATATTCCAATAATGGTTAAATCTTTATCAATTTCTTAAACAATAAAGTAATAATGGGCATTTGTTGTGAGATATTTTGATTCCCCCCCTTTTTTTTTTTTTTTTTTTTTTAAATGAAAGTCTGCACTTCTTTCAAGTCAAAACTTAATTGAGGGGAATAGTGGGAGAAATGGTAAAAGAAGCCATTTTATGTTACTAGTATTTTATTCCTATTTTGATGGTTAAATCTTTATTTATTTCTTAAAGTATAAACTATCAATAGAGATTAATCTAGAGATATTTTAATTCCTTTTTTCTAATGAATGTGAGCCTGTATTACTTTCATGTTAAAAATTAATTGAGAACAAAAATGTTATAATTTTGTTCTATTATAAAAAAATTAGTCTAGTTTGGAACTTTCACTGATTCCAAACTCTTTTTGGTAGATAGAGGAGAGGAACAGAGATAGGCATGATCAAGATAATCAAGTCCCAATTCATCATGGTGTAATATTTTCCAGGACAACCAGAATGGGCCTGCATGCTTTTATCATGGTTTATTGTCAGGGTGGATATATGAGAGTCTATAAGGGGTATTCATGATGTTGTGTTAAATGTAAAATGTTTTACCATGTTAAATGTTATAACTATGGGATTGTGAGCAGCCCTATTTGAAGTCATGTTAAACATTAAATGCATAAGAACCCCTAGCGGATTTTCTCAGCAACTTGTTTTATAAGCCTTTATGTTTATAACCTTTTGTCAATCGGACTTCTTTAAAAGCTCTAGTTTTAATATTTTTAATTCAATTTTTTTTTGTATTTTGATTTTACGAAGATTCAGCTCCTCCGCAATCCTTTCCTTTTCAAATTCAAATCGCTCCCTATCCAACACAAGGCGATCTGCTAATACCTCTTCTGTTTTTTTAAATTATCCATTGTGATTTAATAACAGGGGTATGAAATAATAACTAGCACAAAAACGAAAGAACTAACCTGACACAACAAACAAAAATGGTGGCGAGCTCAACTGGTCTATTGTGTGACGTCATTCTCCATTTAACAGACCAAGTAACAGACTCTCAGCCATGTTACGTGTTATTTCGTTTTACCACGGCAAAAGAAGGTAATTTTTTCCCATTTAACATGAGTTTTTCCATTTAACACGCTTTAACATGTTAAACTAAAGATAATGATTACCCCTATAGTTGTCTGTAGCTGTCTTGGATTTACAGAGTCTACATTCATGATGTTGTGTTAAATGTAAAATGTTTTGCCATATTAAATGTTGTAAGTATAGGATTGTGAACAGCCCTGTTTGAAGTCATGTTAAACGTTAAATGCTTAAGAGCCCCTAGCGGATTTTCTCAGCAACTTGTTTTTTAAGCCTTTATGTTTATAACCTTTCCTTCCAGAGCCTCATGTTATTGTTTGATTCGAATTTGATTTAAATTTGAGTTTGGATTTAAACAATTTATTACAACATGCCTAGAGTGAGTGAAAAGTGGAATTTGTGTAAAAGTTTAGCTTATGAGTGTCTTATTGATCTTCAAACTTGTGAGGAGGAGAATGAAGTTCTGCTAATTGACAACTGTATTGAATGTTTTTGAGTTTAGGTTATTACTAATTTTCAATATTTTATTGTGCATGTTTGAATAAAATTATTATGTTCTAAGAAAAATGATATCTAATAAAAGTTGTCATGATGTCTACAACCCACGTTTTTAGTATTTATTGTAATAATGAATCCATTATCCTCCTATCTTCAAACCTTATGTATTGTTTAAGAATAAAATCACTTATTTTCAGTAATTTCTTGGAAAAATTTTCTAACAAGCATATATAGCATGTTACATGTCAGGTAAAAGTTAATTTAAATAGCTACAAAATGTCACTCGTCCCATGTTTCTACCTTAATCATGAGTGGAGCTATTTGTATTTAAAAATCTAGCCATTAAAAATTTAGAAAACTATAGAGCTATCATTTCAAAACTGGTGAACCTAATTTAATAAAACTTGGATGTTCCTCTTAGGTGCCAGTAAGCTTTATGGAAACTACTTTGGTATCAAATTTTATTAGATTATGAGATAATGAGGTAAAAAAGTATTTGGAATGTGTTGATTTGACATGAAATCAATCATGAACAAAAATAAAAAGCTTATATCTATTTGAGGGAGAGAGAGGCTGCTGAGGTCTTAAATGATTTTTTTTTGTATTTTGATTTTACGAAGATTCAGCTCCTCCGCAATCCGTTCCTTTTCAAATTCAAATCGCTCCCTATCCAACACAAGGCGATATGCTAATACCTCTTCTGTTTTTTTTCTCTGTTGTATCATTAAAATTATCCATTGTGATTTTAAAACAGGGGTATGGAATAATAACTAGCACAAACATGAAAGAACTAACCTGACACAACAAACAAAAATGGTGGCGAGCTCAACTGGTCTATCGAGTGACGTCATTCTCCATTTAACAGACCAAGTAACAGACTCTCAGCCATGTTACATGTTATTTCGTTTTACCACGGCAAAAGAAGGAAATTTTTTTCCATTTAACATGAGTTTTCCCATTTAACACACTTTAACATGTTAAACTAAAGATCATGAATACCCCTATAGTTGTAGGTTAACATATTAGTTAATAAATACTTCTCTACCATTTTGTTTTGTTTGCTGATTAATGTAAAAATTAAAATTATAATCTGATGACAACCGTTGTAATAAATAAAAAATAATAAAACAGATGAATACAACATACCTGAATAATAACTGCATACTTCTACCAAAGGTTTCAAAGTTAACCATATCATCAAGAGCCCTTTGATGTTTAACATGTCCAAATAATGACATACCAATAATTGCATAAATAAATGTTATTAAAGCTAAAAGAGCCCCAATATTAAATAATGCTGGCAAGCTGACTACAAGAGCAAATAAAAGTTTTCTTATTCCTTTGGCTGCCTAAAAATTAGATAAATAATTAGAAAATAGATTGTTTCAATGTAAACAACCCACATTTCAATGAAGCAATAAAATCACTTATTAGATTAAAGATTCATACATTAAAAATTTTACCGGAGTGAAGTAAAATTTATCCTTCTCTAAGCCAATAAAAAAATAAAGAAAATAATGATAATACTTCTCAATGTTAAATTATTAATATCTAGAGGTGACCAACCCATTCTAACCATGGTGGAGGGTCAATTCTTTCATTCAATGAAAAAAGTCCACTCACAGGAGGGGGGTCCCATGGCAGCATTGGCATCTACATATATACTTGTTTTACTTAAGAAATGAAAGATGTGAACAGAAGATGGTCCCCTGCAGTATAAGCATATGCCTAATAGCAATTAGCAGTATTAGTGCCCCTTGTGGCCATTACAGTAAGAAAGAGTCTCTAGCTTGTGTGGCATAAAGAAAAGGTGAGAAGAGCGCCATTTTTTTTTCTGAAGTGAAGTAATGCCTAGCTTTCAGTTAAAAAGAAACATGGGTGGATTAGGTTAAATTTATACTTTTGAATTGGGCCAGCAATGATGGTAATATTGATGTGTCAATGTGCACCAAGATCCGGTTACAGTGGATTATAATAAAAATAGAGTGAACTCACTTAGGTGGGCATTTATGTGGATGAAGTCGGCATCTTCTCTCCCCTTATCTTCCTCTCCCAGCTCTCGTTCCTAGTAAGGGAACCACTTCCTTGAGTTACTCTCGCATCAAAACTTGAATTCAGGAGAAGAATAAAGATAATTTGTCTGAATAAAAAAAAATGGCGCTCTTTTCACGTTTTCTTAATGCCATACAAGCTAGAGACTCTTTCTTACTGTATAGGCCACAAGGGGCACTAATACTGCTAATTACTATTAGGCATAAGCTAATACTGCATGTAGGGGGGGGGCAATACATATATGCTGCAATTACAATATATATATTGTAGTGATATTTTACGTCTATAGTAAAATAAAATAAAAAAATGTTAACTGTTGCAATGTACAGTAAAAGGACGTTGGAAATTGGACAATAAAATATTAATATTGTGAAAAAATAAGTCAATATCAATTATTTTGATCATTTAAGAAAATATTATTATTTTGGTGATAAGTGAGGGTGTGTATGTTTTGTATTTAAAATGTAGTTCATGTCATAATTTTAAATTAAGAATAATTATGGTTTATAAATAATTTCTTTGAAATGAAAATTGTTATTAGATGTATTAATAAGCATTTTAATTTGTTATATTGATAAATAACATTTATTTGAACAATTGTATGTCATATAAACATTTTTTTATTTTGGATCAAAAAGTTTTATATTTGAATTAATGCTATTTTGAGATAAAGTTTTCTCAAAGACACCAGAACATTGGTGTCTATAATAAATCACAATATGGTAGAATGAATTCATTTGTTAATAGAAATTATATCAACATTTAGTCTTTATAAAACTTAATATTTTATGTGTATGAAGTGGATTAAGTTTTAAAAGACTCAAAATATAATTAATACTTTTTAATGTAAAAGTGTAATAAAGTGATAAAAAAATTAAAAAAGGTTGTATTGTCAAATCATGATATCTATTAAAAATTGAGCTTAGTAACTTTGCAAGTAAAAGTGAACTTTGCAGGGATGAAAAAAATCATGAATAGTGACTATGGTCTTAAAAACTAATTATTTTTAAACTAAATTAATTTATACAACTTAATCCAATTTGTGAAGTGGAAATTCATTCAGAAAAGACAGGAAAGAAGCCAACTCAACAGATATAGGATTTAGAATGGAAAACTAAAAACAACTGTTTAATGACTTTTCTAAAAATTTAATATTTTCTAATTTTTATTTTAAATTGGATTTATGTTTTCTTATTTAAGTTGTTTGTAATTTCTATTATTAAAGAAATTACAATTCTTGTACAATAAAATATGTTTTTTTCTATCTTCCAAATATTCCTGGAATCAAATAGCAATGAAGCTAAATATTTAAAATTATAAAATGTTTAAAAGATAGAACTTTATTAAGGAAAAATTGATGTAATTTGTATGCATTTTAGTTTTATTTGTATGTTAGTGCTACTTTAAAAACAATAAAAACTTGTAGTCAGGTGCATTTTGAGTTTTAATTGTTAAAATAAACCTAATATTAGTAAAATTAAAATACTGGAAGATCACTGATTGACCATATGTATTAATATATAGAATATGGTTCGGGTGCGATCAAATAAGACGAAGCCCTACAAGATGGAGCAAAACGTTGGCTCAATTAAAATAGTTTACTTGGCCGCACCCAGACCATATTCTATTTATTAAAACTAAAATATATTGAAGGTTGATCCAACAAATTAATTCAATCGATTCTTAATATTTATATCGGTTCATTCATTAACTCAATGTATGTTAAACAAAGTCTATCTATTTGGAATTAAATGAGGAAGAAACGCATAATGTAACACACGGTTATTATTATTTTTATTTCAAAGAAAAAGAAAAATCAGTATTATCAATTATTAAAAAATATTAACAACCAAAGAAAATATGTAGACAGTACATAGACAAGTTTATATGTATATGAACTTGTAATACGGTTTGAACATGATTACCAAGGATAGTAGAATTCTCCACTAAATGACATTAACAACATACTTTCATGATGCCCTGTGTTCCTCAATTCCTAATCAAAATAGCTACTCGTATGGAGATCTATATAAATAGATCCTGTATCCTTTGGATACACAAAGGATATGTGTATCCTTTGTGTATACAGTTCAAACAATTTGAGGTGAATTGACAGAGAAACAATAAATATTTTAATATGTATAAGTTGATTCACAAAGACTGTGTGGAGAAAAGGAGAGTTTAAATTAAACTGAGGTTTAGACTACAATAATTGATAACAGTAAATGTATTTTTATTATATTGCAATGCCCACAATGATATTGATATCCAATCCTATTCAACCTAACTCAGTAAAAATCAAATAGTTGTAAAATAAAGTTTTTGTAATTATAGTATTTTATTGATCATAAAACTTATGTAGATATATAGATGTGTAGATGTATAAAAAATATGTTTTTAATTCAGGTTGGACACCTTTATACAGTTTTATTCATATCTTTGTTATTAGTTACATAGTAATAATAAAGGCTTGACCAACACAAAGGTTTGATGCTGATACTACCATTCATTCTCTACATACATCTGTTCAGTGACATCCCTCTAAACCCAAGTCTACTGAATCAGTCTTAACGTTATCATACCAAATACGTTTTGATCTACCCCTTGGACGTTTACCTGTCAGTTTAGAATTTATTAACATTTTAGGGATCCATTCGTTACTAAGTCCCACATTCTTATCTACATCTTATTCACTGCAATAGTATAACCTGAATTATATTTACCAAGTGCATTTTCCTCAATTCAGCATTGTATAGCCTTCCCAATTCTCTAGTTAACTCGTCCTTTTTCAGTCCTAATATTTTGCATGATAGTTTATTTTCAAAAACCTTAAGGAGATCTTCTTCCCTTAGTGTTAGAGGACACATTTTACATCCGTAAAGAACAGAGAGAAGGATAATAGTTTTGCAAATTCTAACTTTTAAGTTTTGGACAGATACTGACAGAAATTGAATGATCATTTGTAAATAGTGTAAAACTCAATTATATAATAATATATTTGTCCTCCAACATTATAAAATCTATCTCATACCTTCAAATACTTTGTCCATAATATGGAAGTCACTTATTAGAACAAATGTTCATCATCAGGATACTACTAAAATTGTTATAATTGAAATTATTAATACAATATAACTTATCATAATGTTTTATAGAATGATTTTTATTAATAGCCCTGTCTAATGGTATCCAACCCGAAATAAAAATTTAAATTTAAACAATCCACCTACAACCTGATATAAATGTGTTAATTTGAGCTCTTATTAATTCTTGAGAAAACTTCACCATAACAATTATTGTTTCAAAATTAATGCACTATGAAAATCAAATTTATAATACAATCAAAGTTATTATTATACCTTTATTAATCGTAGTATCCTTCCTATTCGAAAAACCCGTACTACTCTCAACAGTGTAGGAGATATTGGAAAATCGATCATAATATCTTCCATTAGTATCCCAAGGATGGAGGCGAGGACCAGAACAAAATCAAATAAATTCCATGGCACAGTAAAATAGTGATATCGTAAGCCAATAATTTTTACTATTGCCTCTGAAAATAATAGTATGTATCTATTTCTGTAAAAACATTACATTCATAAAATAACAATAAATACATTTTAATTCTCACCTACCAAGACCGAAAACTGTTGTGAAGAAAGCATTGCTCACTTCCAGAACAAAGAATACTGCATGATGTTGATTATAATGCTCTATGCCCATTGTCAACATATTTAAAAATATTAGAGCAAAAATTGCTACTTCAAACCTATAAGAAATTAAATTAGCTACAAATGGAATAGATACAAAAACATGAGGAAGTGATGATAGTTTAAAATGGGGACAAAAACACACAGTTTTTTTTTCTAAGCATACAGTTCACCCAGTAATTCACGCTTAGAAAGGAAAACTAAAGTAACAATAACAAAGGGATTATTTGTAATAATTATTTGCCATTATTTCTCAAAATTTCTTTTTTGAAAATATATAAACTGCATCCTCACTCCTCACTTTGACTTCGTATCACATATTATTTAGTACATCTAACAAATTTTCTGAATCAATAAGGTGTGCTACAGCAATGTATCTAAAAGGCGTATTTAGATTTATCAAATATGACAGAGGGAGACTGAGAACAATATAAACAACAAACTTCTTAGCATTTTAACAAGTAAGAGTAAATGTAATCTGAATGGAAATTCATACAAAAAAAGTAAAAGTAAATAAATAAAATTAAGATAGCAGTCGTGAGAGATATTTTACTTTTCGGATAAGATCTGTGTAAATCAGCAAATTCAGCTCTGTTGAAGCACTCCATTTTTACCTTAAAACCTTCAACAACTCTAAATTGTTTCAAGAGGGTGTATTCCTTTCTTTTTTTTCCTGATAGTTGTTTTTTAATAAAAACTAGAGATAAATCATTTTATTTTGTTTTTATAGGTAAATAGATATAAATGTTTGTTTTTCTAAATAAAATTGATCAACTGTTGTATTATGATTGGTTGAAATATGGCAGGTATGCAAAAGGAGAACTCTGAGAGTGGTAAACTGGAACTGAATGCCTGTCTTAGCTCAGACAATGAAAAGTTGATAGCTAATACGCAAGAAAGTCTACAAGTTAATGAAAAGAGATGTATTATGGAGAGGTGCCCACCAATTTCTTAAAAAGTAAAACCATACGTGTTGGAAGATGTGGTAGAAAATCTTCAATCGGCAATATAGAGAGCTAAAGATTAAAATTTGAGTAATTAATTTATTATTTTATTTTCACTTATTTATTTTACTTTTTCTTGCATCTATAAAATATTGTAGAACTAAAAATCTGATAGATTTAAATCAAGCCATAAATATGTAAACTAATGAACTTCAATTTACAGTAGATTCTCAGAATTCAATAGTCCACAATAAATTTCAGAAACTGCACCATAAAAATTCACAACAAATCGTATGATATATTCTGATTAATAAAATTATTTAACGCCTAGACCACATTAATACAATTATAATTCAAATCAATTCAGGCCCCAACAGTCCACAAATTACAATCCAAATCAGTTCAGGCCCCAACAATCTACTAATTATAATTTAAATCAATTCATATCCCAACCATTAACAAATTGTAACACAAATCAATATAGGGCTCAACAATCTTATCAACAAACCCCAATGAGTACAAATATTAATCTAAGAAATAATCAGAATGTAAAATATAAATTTATTTGATACTCAGGTTTGTAGAAGTATTAATCTTGAAATAGAAAAATTCATATCTTAAATTCAGACCAGTTAGATTCTAAATTACAAATAAAAGGGGAACAAGATTCTCCTAATAAACCTACCATACCCTTTTCTGAGCAATACAAAGAAACTTTACAATTCGAAGGGAATTACTATGATTTTCAAGATAATTTTGCAGATCCAAATTTTTGTAGATTAAAATTTTTGAAACAATTTTGTGGATAAAAACTTTTGAAATAATTCTGCAGATCCAAATTTTCAAAATAATGTTTTGGATCCAGCCCAAGCCCAAAAGCCTTGGACTTGAATAATATTTCCTGCACTGATATCAATTTGACTCAGTGTTCTTCCTTTCATTATGAAACAAAAATCCAATCTAAAATTTCTCATTGATATCGCAGCTACTTAATCTCTTTTATCAACATGTGTTGCAAATAAATATTATGATGATAATATAATTAATGGACCTTTTCTACTAACTAGTGCTCATAGTTCTTCATTACAAAAAATTTAACACCTACCTAAATTCATCAAAGTTATTTCCAATAATCAAAACCTTCCCTAAGTTCTGAATATTTGATTTTCCTGAAAAACTTGACTTTTTATTAGGAAAACGATCAACGTAAGTTGTTAGGGTTGAAATTGATTTGTTAGAGAATTACTAATTACCGTTTCTTTGAAATCTCCCAATTTATTACGATAATAAACCCCCTCAATTGGAATATAGGTATACAATGAATAATAATTAAGGAACGTTCATCAAAATTCCTGTTAAAAATATTTCCTATGAAGAACGTATCTTTCCTCACACCTAATTTAATAATTTTATTTTCATTCTATAAAGATCTTATATCTATAAAAAATAATGAAGCTAATTGCTCAATCAAAAATAAATTGGATAAACTTAAAAAAATAAAACAAAAAAAACAAAACATAAAGAACCCATTCTTTGTAGATTCCATGAAAATTTAGAATTCAATGAACTCCATAATGTGAATTTATTAGATGCTAAAAAAAAAAATCAAACTTCTCATAAATAATCGACCTCTTCCGTACAAATCATTTGAATCAACAGGAAAAAAAAAGAAATCAAAAATGTAATAAAACAATATCAAGATCTATCTTCTATTGAAGGCACTCCTTTAGCAGTGAGTACTCACGTGAAACATAAAATTTTAACAAAAGATAAAATTATAGTATATACTAAAAACTATTAATATCCACAAATATTACAGAGAGAAGTAAAAAAGAAAAATATATGAAATCTTAGAACAACAAATCATTCGCACTTCTTTGTCGTCCTTATAGTCCTGTAGCGAGAGGGAGCAAGTGTTTTAGCCACACTCACCAGAGCGCTGCACCTCGAGCCTCACCGAAGCTCTCAAATTTACATATTACTTCATTTTGTAAAAGACATATTGTCATTTTTATATATTAATAATTTCTGTACATAACACTTAACCATGTCAACAGAATGATTAATAAACGATACTAAAACAATGCACGAAACTATCTCAAGTGGACATGTACCGACCGCTTCTCGGTCACAGCCACATGGACTAGGCCTATAAATAAGTGGCTCTTAATCCCCATAATCAAGTGTCATGGCCGCTACTGAGGTTCTAGCTAGTTATCTCTCTCTGTTTATTCTTTGACCACTGTGGTATTAGCGTATGTATTGCTGTGAAAACCGGTAAACAATTACTTTATACGGAGTTAAACAATTACAACGTAATTTTAGTGTGGTGAGTGATCAAATAGACTATTAATAAACCTAGAACTAGTGCTCGTACAATAGAAGTCCCCGTCGGTCATAAATTGTGAACAGTGCTCTTGCTACCGTGCTCCCGCTACGGTTCGCAACTCGGTAGTTAAGTGCTAGTTCAGTGCTCCCGTCCTTCTTCAGAGCAGCTACTATGGTGGCAGAGGCAGTCTGTCCATGGAGTAGGGCCAGGTCGGCTTTCACGCTCGAAGCGTAAACACCGATGGTAGCAGCCTATGCCGACGACATCGGTGTTTACGCTTCGAGCGTGAGAGCCGACCTGGCCCTACTCCATGCACAGACTGCCTCTGCCACCATAGTATCTGCTCTGAAGAAGGACGGGATCAAGGTTAATCCGTCGAAGACGGATGCCGTTGTCATGTCCTTCCAGAAGGATAAGAAATGCAGACTACCCCAGCAGTTCGTTGTGGATGGTGAGGGTCGGAAACTCTCTACTAGCATCCTCTACCTCGGCGTGACTCTTGACAGGCACCTCACCTTCTCTAATCACGCCAGGAAGAGGCTTAAGCTAGCACGCCAGAAGTCATATAGAATCACCTGCTTACCTCACAGCAGACCTCACTCCGCCTCAAGCTGCAAATCTACAAGGCCGTCATACGTCCGACTCTTCTCCATGGCCCACCACTCATGCGGCACCTCTTCCGGACCACGTTAACCCAACTGCAGAGCTTCCAGAATTCCCTCCTTTGGCGAATAGTCAGAGGAACCGCACTCCAAAGGGCCAGGAATAGTGTTATCAGAGAGGAGCTCCAACTCCCTTCTGTGCCGGAATTCATAGGCCGTAGGCACATCAAATTCTTTGGGCTGAAAGCCTGTGCCAATCCCCTATTCCGAGAAATAACCCCTCCCCCAAGACCTGGAAGGTGGCAAAGCACGGTCCCCTTGGTCGACGTCCTCGCCGACACCAGAATACAGGGGCGACCACCATATATCAGGGGATACCACGTAGCCAATGATGACCTCCACGACCCACACGGTGGTGTCCTCATAGCTGCCCGCCATGGCATCCGGTGGAAGAAGATCCCGCCACCTCTGAACATCCAGGACGCCCGGATAAGTCATATCACCGTCCAAGTACTGATGCACCAGCCGACCTACATCACGGGAATCTACCGGCGTCCTAGAGGGTCAGTACCGGAACTGCGGCAGCTCTTAGACACCTGTGGGGCAAGGACGAACCACTGGCTGGTGGGAGATCTCAACGCCAGACACACTCTATGGCACAACACATCAGCGAACCTGGCGGGAAGACAAGTGGTAAAAACTGCCTTCACGGTAGTTCATCCAGGAACTCATACTTTCCGCCATTTTGGTACAGCCTTTCAATCCACAATAGACCTCCTGCTGACAAGGCAGCCACACCGTATCACAGGTTGCTCCGTAGCTGATTTCACCTCATCGGATCACCGCCCCGTGATCTATGAAGTACACGGTAACACCTCTGAGCCGACGTCCGAGAAGTTCAACTACCAGGAGGCAGACTGGAGCCAGTTCAAGGAGGAGGTCTACCATAGATTGAAAGATGTACCAACACTGCGCACTGTGGAGGAAGTGGACAACTATATTGAACACTTCACGGAGAGTGTCATGGAGTCTGCGCGTCAAACGATCCCCACCTACCACCCAAGACCCCACACCTTATGGAACCCCCGCCTCACATCATGGCACTCATACTCAGCAGGCGGAATTTGAAGAACCGGCACTACCGCTCGAGAGATCCGGCTGTGAAGAAGACCCTTAACGCGATTACCACCCACATCAAAAATCTCCTACGTCAGTGGAAGACTGCGATATGGCATGATCGCCTGAGGTCCACGCATGGTGACTACCGGAAGTTCTGGAAGCTCACCAAGGCAGCAACCAAGAAGACTTCAGCCGTTCGCCTGCGTGACAGAAACCGCCTCATGAGCCCCGCAGAGCAGGCCGAGTCGTTGGCTGAGCATTATCAGCAGGATATTGAAGCAAGGACTGGGGCATCGCTCTCAATCCCAACCATGGCCCGTGAGAACAACTATATGTTTGTCTTACCTAGAAGACTGAACGCCATCTTGAGACGATGCCATGGAAACCGGGCCCCTGGTCAAGATGGGATACAGACAGTCCTGTTGAAACAACTACCGAGGAAGGGAATCGCAGAGCTCACCAACCTGAACAATTCGTGCTTGAGGTTGAGGTACTTTCCAGACAAATGGAAACATGGCATCTTGTTTCCACTATTCAAGCCGAAGAGGACAGGATTTGACTCCGACCATTACAGGCCTATAACCTAAGGTTTACGAAAAGATCATCCTGAATTATCTTCGGGAATTCTGTGATGAACACTCCGTTATCCCTTACGAGCAGACCGGCTTTCAGGCACACATGAGCACGGAACACCATCTGATGAAGCTCCAGCATGAAGTGAACTCCAGCTTCAATAGGAACCATGCTACAGCTATGATATCCATCGATTGTAAAAAGGCATTCGATTCTGTGTCTCACGGCATTTTATGTCGTAAGCTCATAGACCTCGAATGCCCAGAGCAACTATACGGTGTGATTGCATCGTTCCTGGACATCAGGACCATATCTGTACGGGTTAGAGATGAGTTTTCCCGTTCCATCCCATTGGCATGCGGAGTGCCACAGGGAGCAGTCCTATCGCCAGTGCTGTTTTCCATCTATACAGCTGATGTCGTGGTGAAAACTACAGAAAGGCTACAGTTGCCGCCTATGCCGACGACATCGCCATCTACAGCAGCAGTATGAACCCAAAACATGCACTAGAGCGCGCCGGAGCAGTCTGTAAGAAAATTGCCCGACGACTGGGCAGTCTCAATATCTCTATGAACCCAGCTAAGACAGACTGCGTCGTGTTCGCTCACCAACAGCACAAAAGATCGACTCTCCAGAAATCACTCAAGCTGGACAGTACGATTATCTCCCCTTCAAACTCGATAGTCTACCTAAGAGTGAAGCTGGACCGTCATCTTAAATTCTCCACCCACATCTACCAGAAAACTAAAACTGTAAGAAGGCGGTCTTACAGACTCAACCAACTCCTCACATCACCAACGCTCTCTCTGCGGCTTAAACTGCAGATATACTAAAGTATTCTAAGGCCGGCGCTCCTCTACGGGTCACCACTCTTCACCTACCTCTCCGAAGCCACGCAGCGACACCTCCAGCGTTTCCAGGACACCATGCTGCGGAGGATGGTCCGCACAACATCGTGGAAGAAGTCCCCGGAACTGCATCAACTCCTAGAACTGCCCTCAGTGCCAGAGTTCATTAGTCGGAGGCACGTCACGTTCTTTGACTCCCTCCGATTTTTGACCAATCCACTCTTCCAGGCCCTGACACCAGCACCTCCACCAGTCCGATGGCAGGATTTACACCCGAGACCATCACAACTTTAACCCAGCAAAAGTGACAGTGACACAATTTTCAGTTTTAGTTTTGTAGTTTTAGTGTTTTTAGGTTTAGTGAAAAGTCAAAAAATAGAAGTGCGCCCCAGCACATCACATATTTTCAAATTGAACAGTGGAATTTCAAAAAAAATTTGTATTATGTCGAGCCACCCCTTAGAATGGAGCACAGCTCTAGTAAAAGGGCAAAAATCAACAAATTGTATATATATATATATATATACTGTATTGTACATATGTTTATATTTTGTAACTATTTTATGAATAAAGGGGATGTGAAAAAAAAAAAAACCCATAATATAGTATCAAGTGTCATGGCCGCTACTGAGGTTCTAGCTAGTTATCTCTCTCTGTTTATTCTTTGACCACTGTGGTATTAGCGTATGGATTGTTGTGAAA
>NW_027111391.1:36777-47581 GCF_000696795.3 Halyomorpha halys
AAAAAAAAAAAAACGTCCGCAGTGCCCGCCCCGCTGACATTAGTGCAAGATGGCCCAGGCCTTGGGAATAGCTCAAGCCGCAAGCCTGCCACCAGACTCTGACGATGAAACTGGGTCTCCACCGGTCGCCGGTCCATCAAAGGCAGCAGGCCCCATAACACGGGCTAATGCAAACACAGGCAATTAAAAAAAATACACACTTGTAGCTCGAAGGAAGGGGACAAAGAAGGCGAAGACCACTATGCCACAATTAGAGAAGACGGATCCTGACCTTGTCGATGGTTCTTCATCATCCATTCTGGATTCCTGTTCCCGGGCGCTTGTGTCTATAAGTTTCTGAGCACATTCTACGAAGGAGTGTTTTCTCGGCATTTCCTCCTTCTTCCCCAACTCTTTTGCCAACTGAATCGCTACGAACGGAAGTTTCTTTTGCGGAAGCCCACGACACAACACTGGAGTAGATAAAAGTACGTACGGCAACCGCCGAAGACTTGAGGAAGGCCGTTTCTGATCTTGAACGATTTACCGGGGAAAAGGGAGGGAGACCTGAGCCACTTCATAAAAGGGGGTGACAAACTTATAAGCCGAATTGAAGCACGTTTATTGAAAATCTACTCGATATTGAAGATGCAGAGGATACGAGTTCATCGTCGAGGAGTCGGAGAAGAATCCCTTGGGCATCCCGTACAGGGTAGCGCTGGGCAAGGTGAAGCCGATACAAATGGGGATGCCATCAAAGTTGTAGGGGCCCAGGTAACCACCCTGGAAGAAACTGCGAAGATGTATATTGACTATACATACCCCAGGGATGATCCGTCCCAAGACAGTGCAGAGGAGAGTATGGTGAGACGCACCACGTCATACCCACCAGGTACCGACCTATGCCCACCGTGGGACTTATGGGATCTACGTCTTGCCGTGAACAGGCAGAAGATTGGGAGGACTCCGGGACTTGACTCCTTGGACGCTGTAATCCTCAGGAACAGTGCCCCATAAATCGAGGAGGAGCTGTTGCAGATCTTCAACGAGTGCTTGGATAAGGGGTACTTTCCGAGCAGGTGGACGATTGCAGACTTGAGATTGCTCTACAAAGGGGGAGGCAAGGATAATGAATCGCCGAAGGCCTATCGGCCCATATGCCTCCTGTGGCAAGGAAACAACAGCGCTGCCGAGAGTGCATGAGGATGTAGAAGGGAGGGCGGAGAAATATGTCTTAATGATACTCTTCGACATCCCCAGCAACTTATACTCTCTCGTGAGTAGTTACCTTAGAAACAGGAATGTGAAGATCAGGGGTCACTATTCAGAGGTCAAGAGAAGGACCGAGATAGGCTGCCAGCAGGGTTCGGTTCTCGGCCCGGCCCTTTGGAAGTTGGTGTTCGATGAGTTGTTAGGGGAACTAAAAGATAGAGGGATACTTTTCATTCGACGACCTGGCAGTCATCGTGGCCGGTAATCTGGCTCTGCTATTCTTGCTATTGAAGAACGAAGCGGAGAGATTTGCCAGTCTGGTTGGAGAGTGGTGCGTGAGGAGAAGGTTGAGTATGACAGCAGCTAAGACTCAGGCAATACTCCTAAAAGGCTTTACGGATAGGGCTTACCCTATCACTCTGGACATACAGGGAGAGAAGGTGAGGCCGGGTGAGGAGGTGACATACCCCGGAGGCTTCGACGCCACCCCTCACCTGGTATACCTGAGGGAAAGGGTGACTGTATCACTTAACGGGCTGAGCAGTATAGGGGTGCTTTCTGGGGCCTCAGGTACCCCGCTACGATTACTATTTACAAAGGAGTGGTCTTGGGTATTCTGAGGTACGCATCCCTGTGTGGAGTCGAACCCTCACGCGGGAGCAGAAGCAAAGACTGGCCCCTACGCAACGACAGGCTCTGCGGAGGGTCACGAAGGCGTATAGGACGCTGTCGCATGAGGCGGTGGAGGTGCTGGCCAGAGCAATGCCCCTGGACCTCATCCTCAAGGAGGATGCTACGGACTATGATGTGAAGAGGCAGAGGCTGAGAGTGCTACCGGCGAGACTCCGGGAGAGGATCGGCGAGACCCCGAACCTTTAGAAGAAGTTCCCGCGGGAAGACTAGTGAAAAGGGTGCGACGCTTAGGAAATTTTCCCCACCGTCCACTCAAGATTGAGAGCAGGTTGGGTCATCCCAGACTATTGGGTCTCGCAGATCCTGGCGGGACACGGAGGATTCCGTGGAAAGTTGCAAACCTTCGGAAAGAACATCGACCCCCGGTGCCCAACGTGTGGGGTTCCAGAAACGGCAGGGCATGTGGTATTGGACTGCACCGTGATGGAAGGACACCGTGCCAGGTTAACGAGGAAAACCGGGATCTTCACCTTTGCCGAGTCGGACTTCCCTAGTCTGATGGAGGAGGAGAACTACCCGTTCTTCAGGGAATTCATCTACGGGTGGAGGGAGGTAGTAGGGCCAACGAATTTTACATTGGGAATGGCTCGGCCGCCCGTGGTAGGCGAGCCACCAATGGAAGATAACGAAGATGACAGCGAAGAAGCAGGATGAGACCAGGAGGGCTGGACTAGGCTGCGTACTGGAGGTGTAAACCCGTCGGATGCCGACTAGGCGTGTTGGACGTACCTGACGGATGCTGACAGATGAGGTGTAGCCCCATCTTAAGGCACTCAACCGAGTGCTGGGCTGCACCATGTTAATTTAAAAAAATTAAATGGTTCCCCCATTAATCATGTATATATTTATGAAAATAAAGATTTAAAAAAAAAAAAAGTTTATTGGCAGCAGTTGCATGCGCAATCCTAACGCACTACCCCACTGTTGCCGAAGGGAGGGGAAACAAAAAAAAAAAAAAAGAAAAAAAACAGATGCAGGACATTAAAAGTTAAAATCAGCGGTCGTCAGAGTAAAGAGGAACATCCTCAATCTGATTCAGGCGGACGAAGAGACCTCTTGGAGAGCTATTAAGGAAAGATTAAAGAAGGCATTTCCAAAGGAGGAGGACGGTGGGCTCCAAAGGAGGACATATTGATGATGAGATGAGAGAGTCTAAAAAACCAAAACAGTCATGTGGGCAGTATGCCGCGGAACTCCTGGCACGTTACAACAGAATCGCAGATGAACTCATTGATATGATGAAAACAATCCAGATACAGGGTCGAATGCAATTCCTGTCTATGGTATTAAAAATTCAATTGGTAAAAGAGTTGGGAAAGAAGGAGGGATTTCTAGTTCTATCTTTAATTTAAACTGATAAACTAAAAGATAATATTGTATATATGTACAAATAGTTAAACGTAAAAATTGGGTTGCGGTCAAAAGAGAAACAAAAATAGTTTACAACTAGACGTTTCGCTCCAATTTGCAGAGCTTCATTAGGACTAAAAAGATACCAAAAAAAAAGAAAACTTAGAATTTTACAACAATAAGATAATTTAAGCTAGGATAAATATTATGTAAAAATAACATATAAATAAAAGGAAGGAAGACATAAAATAGTATCAGTATAAAATAAACTTGAATAAACAATGATAAGTAACAATGGCAAGAGTAAACATTTTTTTTTTAATACGTAAAATAAAAAAGAAGAAAGTAGAGATTAAATAAACGTCTTGAAAGAATAATTATAAAAAAAATAAAAATAAAAGTAATGATATTAAAATGATAATAAATGAGCAAAGAACAAGTCAGGACAACCTACCTGTTCTAAGCGAACGGTTGAACAGAAGGCAACAAAGAAGCGGAAGCGTGGATGAGTGGGGAGGAGGTAGCCAGCCGTTTAACGACTATATTTCTATTTCAAATACGTCGCGTATACATACAGGAAGTAGTCATAAAGATATGACGAAAAATGAATAATGATAAGAGAAAGATACAGAAATATGATAATAATAACCATAATAATTTTTAATTTAGGAATAACTAAGTAAAATTAGAATGACACATATCGTTACTAATAATACGAGATTATACTGAAGTAAATATTTTAGTTATTATATTATAGTTAAAAGAAACATGAGAAATACCAGTTTACCAAAAACAAGACAAAGTAAATGTGAAAGTTAATAAAACATAGATGAATAAATATAAGTAAATGCAGCGATGGATAATAAAAGGGAGAAAGAGATAACAAACAGGAGAAAAAACAAAAGTATAATAGAAAAATGTTTGGTGATGATAATAAAATTAGTGGAAAAATTATTTAGTCTTAATTAAGTTTAATATATGGCTGTATGTATGCGAGATACATTCCAGATGAGTCTCTTTTGGTAATTTGGAACAGTGGCTAAAATAGTGGTATAAGTAAAAATCAAAAGCATGATTAAGTGTAAGGGCATGTTCAGAAAGTTTGGAAGCGGCTGAGTTGTGGGAAGTTATAGATAATTTATGTTGAGAGATATGTGATCTGAGGTGGTTCTTAGTTTCACCTATATATGAATAATTACAGTTGGGGGAGGAGCAAGGAATCCGGTATACAACGTTAGAGCGGTATTGGAGTGGAATAGGATCCTTGGTATTAGTAAAAAAGTAAGATAGATAGGTGGATGTAGAGAATTTGGGGAAGGAAAAGTAGGCGTAGAACGGTTCAATTTACTTTGTTTTGTTTTTTGTAAACTTTTATTTCACATGTTTTTATTAACTTATTTCACTTATCATTATCATCACCTATACGGTTAACATTCCATCACATTTTTTCACTTATTTCTATACTTTATTACTTATTTTTAATCTTTTTATGTACTTTTTTTTACATCTCACCTTGTACTTTTATATATATTTTATTTTATTTTGTAAACTTTCACTTCCGATTTTAAATTACCTTATTTCACTTTATAATATTCATGTTACTCCTGTTATCTTTACTATTACTATTATCAGTGTAGATAAATGATTATTTTCAAGATATATAAATACTGCAGTTGTTATCATTGTTTAATTATTTTTCTTACTTATTTTTTTGTAATTTTTTTTTTGTTAATACTACTCTTAATTTACTTTTACTTATTATTAGTTACTTCTTTTACAATCATTATTATATCCTATATTGTATTAACTACCCTACTATATTTACTTCAGTATAATCTCGTATTAATAGTAACGATATGTGTCATTCTAATTTTACTTTGTTCCTAAATTAAAAATTATTATAGTTATTATTATTATCATATTTCTGTATCTTTCTCTTATCATTATTCATTTTTCGTCATATCTTTATGACTAGTTCCTGTATGTATTTGAAATAGAAATATAGCCGTTAAACGGTTGGCTACCTCCTCCCCACTCCTCCACGCTTTCGCTTCATTGTTGCCTTCTGTTCAACCGTTCGCTTTGAACAGGTAGGTTGTCCTGACTTGTTCTTTGCTCATTTATTATCATTTTAATATCATTATTATTATTATTTTATTTATAATTATTCTTTCAAGACGTTTATTTAATCTCTACTTTCTTCTTTTTTATTTTACGTATTTAAAAAAAAAAAAATGTTTACTCTTGCCATTATTACTTATCATTGTTTATTCAAGTTTATTTTATTCTGATACTATTTTATGTCTTCCTTCCTTTTATTTATATGTAATTTCTTATCACTTTATTTTTACATAATATTTATCCTAGCTTAAATTACCTAATTGTATCTTATTGTTGTAATATTCTCAGTTTTCTTTTTTGTTGTATCTTTTTAGCCCTGATGAAGCCCTGCAAAGTGGGGCGAAACGTCGGAAAATAAATAGTTGTAAACTATTTTTGTTTCTCTTTTGACCGCAACCCTGACCATCTTCTTATATATAAAAGATAATATTATTGTATACAAATCCAAGTACGGGATTCATTTTAACTTTTCTTATGTCTGACATATGGCTATGTCTATGTATTTCCAGGTCAATCGATTAATTTCAGAGATGCTGAAATAAAATAATAATCGATATTACGATAACGCACTTGCGTATCGATTTATTTCAACTTTTCGGATTTCTAACATATAGGGATCCCTTTTTATGTTTTTGGAGGTGCTGAAAACGAAAATAAAATCGATGTTGTGATTTCGCTCTTGCAAATGGATTTATTTTAACTTTTCAGATCTCTAACATATTGTGGTCTCTTTTTAAGTTTTCGGAGGTACTGAAAACGAAAATAAAATCGATTTTGTGATCTGGCGCTTTTGAATCGATATAATTCTTAGGATTTCTGAAATATTGTGGACCCCTTATATGTTTTGAAAGTTAGTATAGTTTTCTTCATTTTCTACACATCGAAACAGTTATAAACATACACACATATGTTCGAAACTCGAATAAAATAATATCGATTCACAAGAGCGCGATCACAAAATCGATATTATTTTCATTTCCTGCAACCCTGACAACATATAAGGACCCCACTATGTTAGAAATCCTGGATAAAATTCACAAGAAATTTAAGAGAAGAATGGAGGGAGCTGTAATAGGAAAGTGGAGGTTTAGAAATATATTAATACAGGCATATCTCTTCGCAGACAATATTGTTATGGTCTTGGAAGAAATAGTAAAACTTTTGTGGGCAAATAGAGCTTAGGAAATGAATAGCAATCAACTCACTCATTCTTTTTTGTAACGATGAGGAGCGGGAGGACTGCTCATGTCTAGGTACAATGGTTAACAGCATTCCTACCACAGCTGAGGAAGAGTTCAACATAATTTTAAAAGCTAGTAAAATATATTATCACATTTGCAAGATTAAGAAATCGCCAGGTCAAAAACCACATTTTAAAATTATTTATTCTTTACTGTATGAACCTAAGAGTTGGATAACGTTAAACAGAAATATGAGTCATAGATATGAAATGTATCTACTGTGTGGCAGACAAAACATGAAGAAACTGTTCTTAAAATGTATAATATATATAATATATAGGGGAATTAGTTGATAAAATGAAATAAGGGTTGTAAAATGGAAGGGAAAGAAAAAAAAGGAATAAATTGAAAAACTTGTGTTTAGTTTGTAGACTGGTATTAATTGTAAAAGAATACTGTGGAAAAAAAATGTTATCTTTCTATTATATTATATCATATAAAAATATGTAATTTATATATGTCCGATCACGGATTGATCAGTATGCTGTGTAATGTAGCAACCCGATGTATTTGGGTAGCATGAATGAATAAATTTGTTTCTCTCTATATTTAGTATAAACATGTATAAAGACACATATTTATATAACATGATAAATAGAAAACATTTCAGTAGGCGTTGAAAATTAATTAAAACAGTCCTACCTTCTAGAGTTTGAAAGATCATAAAACATAGCCAAAAATTGGTTAATTGGTCTTTTAATAACTTTTTGTGGTTTTTTTCTTCCTAGTTTTTTCATAGCAGTATAGTAGTGTTTCTGACTTTCAGTCAAAAACATTTCTAAAACACCACCTTCGTACTACAAAAGAAGAAAATAAAATTTAAGTACGATGTTGATAGTTGATTCAACAGGTGTAAAATTAATAACTCCTGATACAAAAAAGTAATGTTCTTACCTTCTTTTTTAGCATATTGAAGTTATCAATGATTACTCCAATAAATAAATTTAGTGTAAAAAATGATCCACAGACAATAAATATTACAAAATAAAAATATGCATAAAGATTGGCTTCGTACTGTGGCTGCTCATCTACACCAGTTGCATCAACTGCATCAGCCATTACTTCCATCCAACCTTCAAAGGTTGCCTAAATAAAATTGCAAAAGCAACAAATGTTATACAATAAATCTTAGCAACTTATCTACACTGTTCTGCAAAAAAAACTCATTTCTTAATTTCAAATGCAAAGTTAACAAATGTACATTCTCCTTAAATGAATTTCATGTTTAAATCTCATTTCTTTTAATTTTTTTTACAATGAATTACAGAGATATAACCTAAAATTTATGACATTTCTAAATCCCAATCTGAAGACAAAAAAAATCTAGAAGGTTACTGCTCGAAGAGTAACTTCATTTTACTCACATTAATTCATCAAACGAGGAGATAAAATTTTAATTGAAACTTATTTTTATTATGAAAAAAAAATCTTTTACGAATGACTTGGAGCTACTAATATAAACCTTTATTCATAAGAACCTATATAGACTACTTCTAGAAGCTACTGCCAAAGCTGTGTAGAGGAATGAGGACCGTTGTAATGCATCCTGACTCAACCTAGCAGCCAAGATGTTCACTACAATAGATTCAACCAACTAGGGCCCATTCGTAGCCGAGGAAGTTAAGGCATCACCTTAGCAACCTCTCAACTACAGCAGAGCCAATTCGAATCAAGACTGGGGAATTGATTTTTTTTTTGTAGCGGTCCCACGGAATGAAAACTTGAGCCCCAATTCTTGTTTGAATAAATTGGTTGTCTGTATATTACCCTTCAGAGCGTAACCGAGGGCGAATACCCTCTCTGTCATTTAGAAACGATCCATAACAAACACGTACAGAACTTTTACACTCTCAACTGTAAACGAAGACCTTACACAATGTGTACACAAAATCACTTACACAAAGTGAATACCTTTAGGACTTGCCATCTCCTGCATGACCGTAGGTGTATATGGAGTTTAGTTTCCATCCTGCAATCCTTCTTCCTAATAAACTTCAGTCTAGCTGAAGTAACCTTTTTGAATACGTATCGTTTGAGGTCTTCTTATGTTAATGCACCACACCTCTTAAAGTGGTGCCTAAACCTAACGTAGACATGCGTCGACAAACCTATTAGCAGTTGAGGTTCCATTTTAGCACTGCAGAGGAACAGGTAATGGAATTTCTGCTTATTGAAAATTTATATAAAATGCTTGGATTCTAGATAGAAAGTTTTAATAGTCAGTTCTATATTACTTAATGTTCGATGCCGATTGACCATGATAAAATAATCTTACCATTCGGCCAAAACTAAATATCATCTCTTCAAGGCACATGGAACACAAAAACACTTTAAATAGATTGTTTTATAAATTACCTTAACCGATCCCTTATAAAAATTAGTTTAATTCAATGTTTTGTCTAAACTGACATACAGTGGTGCAGTGGGGCGGCAACGCATGGGAACGGCGTTCCCACTCTGCTTTTTCCATAAATCCTATATATTAATAGGCGGCTGAATAAGTTATATATCTGTATTGTATATATGTCCAATGATGGATTGATTGATTTGCTGTGTATTGTAGCAACTTAATGTAATTGGGCAGGATGGCTAAATAAAGCGTTTTTCTCTCAACAGTGGCTGAATGGGTTTCAACGATTTTAAATAGCTGTTAAATAAATAATTTGTTACGGGACGTGACATTCTAAATCGCCCGGTGTTATTTAATTATTAGAAGATGGTAAGCGTTCCCACACTGGAAAATTTAGGACTACAGTACTGGACATATACACATTATTTTTATTGTATTACAACTTGGGAAGGCAATCTATGTTTGTATATTATCTATGTTTGTAAATTAATATTTTCTAATGTTAATATGGTTTCTTAATATATTTTTTTTTTTCGGGTAGTGGGGCTATCAACCCAGACTACGTACCCTAGTCTGCTGGTGGGGCTATCAACCCAGCCACCTTTGTGACTGCAGACAGACCTAGGCTATAAATTGGTGTCCCAACATCCTCTTTCAGCGCCTACTCCCCTTTGCAGAAAAGAGCTTAGGTCCTTACTAGTGTGGTTTTCGGAAAGGACGATCTACAACTGACCAATTATTCTGCTTACGCATCATGCTTGAGAAAGGACGCGAACACGGGATTAAAACGCACCACCTATTTGTTGACTTCAAAACAGAATATGACAGCATTCATAGGGGACAGTTTTACAAGGAAATGAGAGAATTCAATATCCCTGAGAAGTTAATTAGAATGGTTAAACTCACCATGAGAGAGGTGAGATGCATGGGGCAGATTGGGGGAGCAAGATCTGATGAATTTGTCTCAGGAAGAGGACTGAAGTAGGGGGATGCATTGGCCTGCCTCCTCTTTGATTTAGCTCTTGAAAAGGCCATTGGAGAATCTGGAATTCAAGTGGCCGGAACAATATTCAACATTGTTGGACGCTCTTTCCAAGCTGTCTCTGATGGAATTATGAAATTAGCTGAAGCAGCAAGAAAAATGGGGCTTGAAGTGAATGCAGTAAAGAACAAATACCTGGTCACAGAGGAAATCAGGATCAGAGAATATACATTTGGAAAAGTCCCCAAGTTTGTGTATCTTGGATCGCTCATAACCCAAGACAATGTTGTAGACTCCGAAATTAAACGAAGAGTCCTATGTGCCAACCGCTGTTATTATAGTCTCAGTCCCTATTTTGGGAGCCGTGCCTTGTCTAAGAACACGATTTATTTGTATTAAACAACTATTCGGCCAATTCTTCGGTATGGCTTGTAAACGTGGACTATATTCAAGGCTGGTGAGCACAACTTAATGGTCTTGGAGAGGAAGATTCTCCGTAAAATATTTGGAGCTGTCAAGGTTGACCAAATATGGGGATGTCGAACAAACCAGGAGCTCAAAGTTTTATGTAAGAAACCAGTCGTTGTCCAGTTCGTGAGGCTCAAAAGATAGAGGTGGGCAGGGCATGTTGCTCGGATGGCTGAGAGTGATCTGCCAAGAAAAATAGTGACAGAGGTACTACATGGAGCAAGACGCAGAGGAAGACCACGCCTTCGATGGAGTGATGGTGTGAGTGGTAATGCCAGGACCATGATTAGAGTGAGGATGGCGGCCGCACAAGATGTGAAGCCGAAGTAGTAGTAGTAGTAGTAGTAGTAGTAGTAGTAGTAGTAGTAGTAGTAGTAGTAGTAGTAGTAGTAGTAGTAGTAGTAGTAG
>NW_027111391.1:49361-51356 GCF_000696795.3 Halyomorpha halys
AAGATGTATGATATGAATAAGATGTATGATCTCAATAGGATGTATGATCTCAATTGGATGTATGATCTGAATAAGATGTATGATATGAATAAGATTTATGATCTCAATAGGACGAACGATCTCAATAAGACGTTTGATCTCAGTAAGATGTATAATCTCAATAGGACGTTAGGATTTCAATAAGCTGTATGATCTCAATAAGATGTACGATCTCAATAAGATGCATGATCTCAATAAGATGTATGATCTCGATAAGACGTTTGATCTCAATAGGATGTATGATATGAATAAGATTTATGATCTGAATAAGATGTATGATACATCATACGAAAGCCATATACAAGCCAAAGAAATAAAATTCCTGATAATGTAGATGGAGAAATTCTCAGTAAATCTAGATTTGACGGAATGAGAAGTAAAAGATTAAGAAATTCTACACAGAAATGAGAGAAAATATCCAAAAGAATTGAAGTGGTTCCGACATGTAAAAAGAATGCTGATAAATAGAATCTGAAACATTATAGGGAAAGCAAAGATTGGGGGAAAATAATCATGCAGAACATCAAGGAAAAAGTGGTAGGAAATTATATATGGCAAGTAACAGAGGAATCACTCTAGGTGAATTCAAGAAGTTAGTAACAGATGAAGAAGGGTATATGAAATGGATCAAGGCTCCCTCGATACTGTAAGGTATACGGGTTGGTTAAATAAGAAAAAGTTCCTGCACAAAAACCTGGTAATTAGGATATCCCTTCGGTTAACTTGCTATATGTTAGAAACAATTATTAAAATAGAAATAAAATATATGGCCTTGTGCTGTGGCTGGCAGAAATGGAAGAAAATTTCAAGAGGAATGAAACTAGACTCTTTTACAAGGCATTCAAGGAAAAAATTAAAGGGTACAACCCCCCAGGACTGGTAATGCAGAGAAAAGAAAGAACTCTAGCCCTAAACTATGAAGAAAACTGTGAAATTCTGGCAGAATATTTCGGAAATCTCCTAAACTGCGAAAAACCTAATGAGAAATTGATGATAGAGAAAAACCCCAGAAAACAAAGATTCAGACCCACCAGATGAAGAAGAAATAGAGGAAGTAATAAAATCACTTAAAAATAATAAGGCCTCTGGTGAAGACGGCGTCCTGGCAGAAATGTGGAAGTTGACGAGTGACGATTTCACAAGGACATTCATGGAAATGCTTATGGAAGTTTGGGAGAAAGAAGAAATACCAGAAGAATGGAAAACTTAATACATTAATTTCGCCTTAATACATCCTTTACATAAAAAGGGGTCCAAAACCAATGTTAATAACTATAGAGGAATTTCACTACTATTAGTTACGTATAAGATCTTCTCTAAAGTCCAGCTGAATAGACTGGAATTAAAAATAGATCACAAAATAGGAGAGTACCAAGGGGACTTTAGAAAAGGAAGGTTCAGGAGCACATTTTAACCTTTAAACTGCTCATAAAATATTACACTATCAAAAGGAAAAATCTTTACATTTTCTTTGTTGACTTTAAAAAGGCCTACGATTCCGTGGATAGGGAAACCCTACTGGAAATCCTGAAAGAGTATGGAGTAGACCAGAAAACCATAAATCTGATAAAACTGACTTTGACAGATGTAAAATCTAAAGTGAAATTTCAGGGTCTGATAAGCAAACCTTTTCAGATAAAAACAGGGCTAAGACGAGGCGACGGCTTGCCTCCAATACTTTTCAATATAGTCCTGGATAAAATCATGAAGGAATTCTGGAAAAAAATAACTCAGGAGCTATGGTAGGAAACAAAACCAATCATGTAAAATTGAGTTGTTTGGCATTTGCCGACGATCTACCACTGTTGGCAGAATCAGAGGAAGAGGCTATTAGTAAAATAAATTCCCTACAAATAATAGCAAAAAAACAGGCCTACAAATAATAGCAAAAAACAGGCCTACAAATAATAGCAAAAAAAAAACAGGCCTACAAATAATAGCAAAAAAAACAGGCCT
>NW_027111391.1:57521-69207 GCF_000696795.3 Halyomorpha halys
ATTAAATTTAGATAAATATAGAAATAATAAATATAATTTACTAGAGATAAAATAAGTATTTGAACACAAAGATAATTTACTTGGCTTGAAGATAAAAAGAAAAGTAAAGCTACTTAGAAGATTAAATAAAATATAGGATGAAAATAATAGATAAAGAAGTAAAAATGTGTTTGGAAAATATTTCAAAAAAACTAAAATAAATTTACTAAAGGAGATAAAATAAATAATATGCACTAATAAATTAATAGTTTCTATAAAAAAGAAAGTTTTCCTTAAGTTGAGAAATAAAAAAGAAAATGGGGGGTTATAATGACAAAATAAAAATAGGCTAAGCAATAAGAATAAAATATAGCAGATTAACTGAGGTTTAAATCTAATGTAACCAAGGGGGTGGCGTCAGTGAAAGGCTGCCTTCACCTGCCTCGCCAGCCAGTACAGGTGTCTATTGATGGGGGTCATCTCTTCGCCTATATAGATCCTTTCGTCGCTGTCCCAGCCGAGATGCCTGGTAGTGAAATCTCTTTTCACCTTTCGGAGCCGAATCACCTCGTCGCGGACAGTCTGGCGAACGAATCGCACCACTATCGCAGGCGGGCGAGGGTCCTCTCCTCTGGGCCTTTTTCTTTCCACCGCATCCAGGTCTTCCGGGCCGAGCTTCACTCCCAATGCCGCTCCGATCGAACATATTATGCCCTCGGGTGTGTCACCTGTTTTCACCGGAATGCCCCTGATTTCAAGTGAGTGGGTAAGCTGGCCTTGTTCTGCCTGATTTATTCTAGCTTCCATACTTTTAATTTGTTTTTTCAGATTATTATTTTCTATAACCAGTTTTTCCGATGTTTCGTCCTGCTTTTTAGCTCTTTCGTCCTGCTTTTTAGCTCTTATGTACACATCATATCCATTGAATGTGTACATATTACATGCCATTGTATGTAGGTTAAGTTTATCAAGATGGGACGACTTCGATGGGCCGGGCACGTTGCACGTATGGATGATTCGGTAATACTCAGAACGAAGGCAAGGACAAAGAAAGGTTGGCAAGCCAAAAATAAGATGGGAGGACTCAGTGACGTTGGACGCACGAGCTCTACTGGGAGTCCGAAACTGGAGAGCAGCTGCAGGTGATCTTATTGACAGGCAAAGTTTTTTGGAGGAGGCCCAGTCTCAGTGACGGGATGCAGCGCCTATGTTAGCATATGCTATGTTATGACATCCTAATTACCAGGTTTTTGTGCAGTAACTTCTTCTTTAACCAACCCGTATACCTTACGGTATCGAGGGAGCCTCGATCCATTTCTTAAACCCTCCTCCATCTGTTACTAACTTCTTGAATTCACTTGGAATGATTCAACTGTTACTTACCAGATATGATTTCCTCCCACCTTTTCTTTGGAGTTCTGCATAATCATTTTACCTCAATATTTGTTTCCCATATAATGTTTCAGAGCATTCATAGCACATGTCGGAACCACATCATTCTTTTCTATAAGAGGTTTCTGCATCGTATCTTCTCTTATTCCTTTACATCTAATTCCGTCAAATCTAGATTTACTGAGAGTTTCTCCTTCTACATTCTCAGAAATTTTATTTCTTTGCTTGTATATGGCTTCCGTGTTTTGTAATACTAGGCCATCTTCAGCTGATTAGGTTAGCATATGTATAAATACTGGTTTATACACAGATATTTCTGTTTTTATCTCCACCTCACTTTTGCCAAGTATGACGTTACGGAAACACATTTGTTGCATTGTGCAGAAACTTTGACCACTTTATTGGTTTTTCCAACATCTTGAGTTGCTTTTCTCTTATCTAACGATTTTAAAATTAATTTAATCTTTTAAGTATAAATTTTTGGTATTCCATCCTGGCTGGTAGTTTTTAGGAATTCAATGCTTTGAATTGAACTGTTTTCTTTTCATTCAGTGATTTTAGTCATAATAATAATAATTTATTTATTTGTTTATGGGGGCAACACCCGTACAAACGTAGCTAGCCTGCAAAATACATAATTAAATATATCATTGTTGTTATTTTACAAAAATAGTGAATTGAAAATAATAATATAAACTATTAGCAAACAATATATAGCCAAGCGGGGCTATCTACATTCCCCAGAGTAATAAAAAAAATCATGCATGAGATCATACATCTTATTGAGAACATGCATCCTATTTAGATCAAACATCTTATTCAGATCATACTTCTTATTGAGATCAGGCATCTTATTGAGACCATACATCTTATTGAAATCATACATCTTATTGAGATCATACATCTTATTGAGATCATACATCCTATTGAGGTCATACATCTTATTTAGATAATACTTGGTTGGGCAGTCTTTACTCACATGTCCTTCTTGGTAGCAAGAAAAACTTTTCCTCGTGTCTGGAGCAGTTCTCCAATTATTTCTTACATTGGTTTTAAAAGCTACCTGATTGTGTGATTTCTCCGTTTATCATTCCTGTTTTTTTAGTAACTTCATGTTCCCCAACATAAGAATCCATTGGTGAATACAAAGCGTCTGAACCATTACGTTTTGTATTCACCAATTAATTCTTCACTAACACCAACTATATAGTCTTTAACAAGCACAGATGTTTTAGTGTATTTTATTTATTTTTTTTTGTTTTCTGGTACATTTTTAGTATAATCCTTCACATTTGCATCAATCTCCAATTTTAACACATACAATCCCTCAGAAGACCTTTTTCCAGTATCATGTTTTACAATTTTCACTTTGTTTTTAGAAAAAATCACAGATCAACTGTCCTGTGTTATTTTATCCACAAACAACAAATTTCTCTGAGATGTGGGATGTACATCACATCTTTCAGTTGACACTTGTCACTTTTTACACAAGCAAGCATTTTGGCTGTCATGGATGCACAATTTTTAGCAAGATCTACCTCAGCATTTATAGGTTGTGCCTGCGATAATACACTTATATTGTTGGTCATATGTCTCGTGGAACCTGAATCTAAGACCCATTCAGTTGATTTTTTTCTACATTTTTCAGTAAGTAAAGAAGCTGCTGATCTTTGGTTTTTACGGAAGAAACAGACCTTCTCTCGGTGGTTGGTTTTTCTACACACACCACAGGATTTTTTGTTGGTTGGGCAGTCTTTACTCACATGTACTTGGTAGCAAGAAAAATATTTCCTCGTGTCTGGAGCAGTTCTCCAATTACTTCTTACATTGGTTTTAAACGCTACCTCATTGTCTGATTCCTCAGTAGAAATTGAAGAGCGTCTTTCCTCAGCCATCAATCTTGTAGTTAAATTGGAAAGAGTTTTCATATCGGAGACTGTGCTTTCCCAAGCACTTATAAAATATTTATACTCCTCTGGAAGTGTTGTTATTACCTTTGAAATGATCGTATTATTTGGTATATCATTGCCCAATGATTTTAATTTGAATGCCATACTGGAACATCATATATTCCTATAACTCCATTGACCCTAAGGTAACCACCCTGTCCTCAAACCTAAAATCCATATTAGATATCCATGCTCATTTGAAAACCAGAACCATACGACGTCCCACTGCTCCTTGGCTGACCCCCGAAATAAATGAAATGATGAAAAGAAGAGATGCAGCGAGTCGCAAATACCGTCGAACCCGCTTACCTGCCGATTATATATGTCTTTCAAGATCCTCCGAAATGAAACCCAATCCGCAGTCCGACTTGCTAAAGGCACCTACTTTCATAATACCCTTTCCAATGCTCCTGATTCCAAATCCAAATGGAAAATACTTCGTAACCTATCCCTACCAGAATCCAATAATCTCAGTTCACTCCATGTGACTCCAGATGACCTCAATAACCATTTCTTATCCTATGCTCATAATTCATCTATTTCCGATATTCAACATAACAATTTCAATCCAGAAGACTTCTGTTTATCACATCTGTCCAACGATGAATTACTTTCCGCTGTTCTAAATTCCCACACTAATGATTATGGCCCTGATAGTATTCCAGTAAAACTAATAAAATCCAGCCTCCCTGTCCTGATTTCCGTTCTTTACCACATCTACAACTTTTCATTGCAAAACTCCATATTCCTATCTTCCTGGAAAACTGCCCTTGTCCGACCGTTGAAGAAAATTTCCAGCCCTAGCTTACTGCACGACCTCCGTCCTACATCTCTCCTATCTAACCTTTCCAAACCGTTAGAACACCTTGTCCAAAGTCAACTCTCCAACTTCCTAGATGAACGTTCCCTTATCAATCCTTTCCAATCTGGCTTTCGATCTGGCCACTCGACGCAATCCGCTCTGCTTAAAATAACCCATGACCTTCAAAACTCCATTGAACACCGAAACCTCACTATCCTCATCCTTCTAGATTTTTCCAAAGCTTTTCACACTGTTGACCATAACACCCTCTTTACTAAATTGCGTAATCTTCCTCTATCCAACAGTGCCCTGTGCTGGTTCAAATCCTTTCTCTCAAATCGGTCCCAGTATGTAGTCGTTCCAGGTGAACCTCCATCTAAAACCCTTCCCCTTTCCTGTGGTGTTCCTCAAGGCTCCAATCATCTCCTAAAAATAGTTCCTAATATTCCAACTCTGTTCCTACATGATAGTCCCATCAAATTTTACCCCACCATCAAAAACCTGGGAATAACCTTTATCAAACACTTTCCTGGAAAAAACATGTATCCAATATCTCCCGCCGTACCTTTTCAACTTTAAAAAGTTTAAATTACCTCCGCCGCCTATTTCCATTTGAAACTCGTAGGCTCCTGGTCACTTCTCTAATATTTCCCCACTTTGACTATTGCTGTACAGTGTATGAGGGCATCTCTGGGGATCTCGAGGCGAAATTAAAACGTTTGATTAATTGCTATGTACGATACCTCTTCGGGATCCCAAGGGACGCCTCTGTTTCCCGTTTATATGCAGAGTTGAAGTGGCTTTACCCTTCCTACCATCGTAAGTATCTCATGGCTTCCTTCATCTTCCAAGTCATCCAATCCCGCCGTCCATCATACATCTACGAGCTCCTTCAATTCAAATCCTCCATACGTTCCCGCAATACCCGTTCCCGGTCTTCAGATTTATACACAAGGGCCCACCGAACCGCTGCTTTCGATAGATCGTTCATTATCCGGAACTCCATCCCTTCCAACATCCGTCGCTCCAATACCCTCCCTACCTTTAAATGCCGCCTTTTCAATCATTTCCTATCCATTCAGACCCATAAAATTCAGATCCATACATTAATATAATTGTAAATATGTATGTAAACTATTATATCATTCTTAATTATTTTTACATCGTTTTCTTTTCTCTTTTTTATTTATTCATTTTTTATTGTTCAACTGATAAAAGTGAGAAAGTAACCTATAATTATTTTTTTATTATGACTGTTTATATTTCTTGGTATTTTTGTTTAAGTATTTCTGAGGCTCCTAAGCCCTCATCTATTGATTTCTTTGTATTATTTTAAAGGGACTCGTTCCAGAATAAATAAAGTATTATAATCATTATTTTCGATTGAGCTTATATGGTTTGGCATGTCTATCTCTGTCTTAAATTTAAAATCAAAGAAATCTTGTAAAAGTTCATACATTTGCTTAGAAACATTTCATTCATATATGTTACGTATTCTGGAATAAATTTGACTTGCAGTAGTACAAATCAAAATATGAGTTAATGCTCTCCAATTTACTGTGGTTACTATTAACTTTTGGGCTTTAGCATCATTTAGCACATATACCTTTACATTGCTGGACTACGGGAGGCTCAAAATCTTTAGAAACAACCTCAAACAATCCGTTGTCTTTTTTTTTTTTTAATATTTATTTATTGCTATTTACAACTGTACATTATAATATATTTAGTAAATCTGATCTAAGTTAAACGTTGTCTTTTAAGAAGATATTTACCTGGAATTTCAACATTTGGAAGTTCTCAGGTCCTGTCGCCTGCTCAATTCTATTTATTTCATTGAATCTGTTGAGATCCATTTTATATTACTGCTTGCACTTAAATGTTTTTTTACTTAACGAACTCAAACAAATACTACCGATCCATTGAAATCCATTTTACGATGTTACTGTTGCACTGCTAACGAATATATATGAACTGTTTTTACTGTTCTTACTTTTATTATTAGGAGGAAGGTTATACGAAGCTATCCGTTCATATCTTTCCCAGAGATTCATGCGAGTTAACTACTTTGGAAGTACGTCCCCTTGCCGTCATACACGACATGGTCTACCCCAAGGATCTGTTTTAATCCCAATACTTTTTAATACCATGGTGTATGATATTAACAACACCGAATCACCTGGTATTAACACCCTGCTGTATGCAAATGACCTAATAGTGTGGGCCACCACTAGTAATATACCAGGACTAGAGTGCCTGCCTAAACAAAGTTTTGAGCAACATCCATCTATGAGGAGAGGAAAATAAAATGGTCAATAATGCATCCAAGAATGTGCATTGCTGATCTCTCTGTCAACCAAACCACATGAGTTAACACTGTGGCTAGGAGACACACAACAGCCAGGGCAGACTGTGCATAGTGCCTGGGTGTTAATTTGAATAATTGTCTTTCATAGTCGAAGCGTGTTGCGACATTATGTAGTCAGATTGAGCAGCGAATGTTGCGATTACTGAGAAGATTGGTAGGATTGAAATGGGAGGCGTCGAAAGATGTCCTCTGAGTCGCAAAGAAACGCATTTGCAACCTTCAATGGAAAATGGAGCAGAACTGCTTATAATTGCCTCAGAAATTCTGGCCAAGCTGACAGTAACCCAGAATAAAGCACTTAGATTTATCCTAGCAGCTCCTAAATCCACCCCCGTTGCCGGTATAGAAGTTCTGAGTGGGGTCAAACCTCACCCAAAGCTGCAGTTAAGTTCTACGAAAGCCTGAAAAGAGGGACTACATCCTACTGGAAGCAATACCAGCCTGTTTCTGAAAGGCTTGCAACTCAACATAATTTCTCATCGAAGATAAGAGAAATCCCTTATTTTATTTTATTGATAAGATATTTTTTCCCGCTTTCTGTAACATATCATTTATTAAACATTTGTTTATATAGCTCTACTTCTTTTTGTATACACTGTTTCCGACTTGTTTATTTATATATGTTTTTTATGTTCAATTAATATTACTTTAATGGCATAGGTGGGTAGGCATCTCCATTGTGGTTGCTTTTTATCTACTGTAAAGGTATCCTCCAGTGATCAGTTCAAGTAATTATATAGGGGCATATTGGAGTCCTATTGTTTCCTGGTTTTCGTTATTTCATCATTTCGTCTATCCGGTTTCTTCTCGATTCTTCTACTCTTGCGCTTGAATCGATCATGTCTTGCGCTCCCTCAACAAATGATCCCCCATTCGGTAGCCTTTATCTTCTTCCCGTCACTTTGGCTAACTGTACCTTGAGGATTGTAGCCAGGAACCACATTCTTCCCTTGGCCTCCTCGACATCCACTATTTCTCTCATTTTATCCGTAATTTGATTATATCGGGTAAGGAGAACCCCACATACTGCCTGCTAGTCCATCGAGGTTTTCTAACCTCCCTTTACATTTGAAGGATATCTTCCTTCGCCTTCAATGAGACCGCATCTCCTAGAAGGTCTTCCGCTACCTTCGCTTCAAATATGGTTCAAATCACCTATTTTTCCGATAAAGCTGTCTGTCTAGAAATTGCATTCTACAGGTCCTGTGAGTTTGCAGTGCCAATTTTCATATATTCCAGAGTATTTGCGAGTGCAAATGCAAATGCAGCCAGTGACATCTCTAAATGGTTATTTCAATTGACGATGAACTACAAATGGGAAAGAGAGAAAAAAAAAAAGTTTTCTTTTGAAATTTAAAAAGAACTTCCAATCTATGCACTCGTTCTCGGGTTTCAGCACAGAATGATACTAAAAACAAAGGAAAAAAGGTTTTTTTCCGAGCGTCGTGTAGTTCGATTCAAGTCCAACCATCTAAGCGATTTTTGCCTGGAGTGTGACAGACGGAACTTCCAGTAACAAAGGATAAAATTTCCTGTATCTTACCATCTATAAAGAAATCCACAACCACGATTAAATATAGCGCTCTAGTTATTCTGCAAGATCTTTTATAAAGAAAACTAATCCAGAGAAATACTCATGTAGTCACCATACATCAATGGTGTTGGACTTAAAAAGTATATAAAGGTGCTTCAACCTACGGGTTCCTTTATCACCTCTGCTTGGATTCTGTGAAGATTATCAGAAGATTGTAACTATATGCCTAATAGGGAATGCATGATAGGGCCGTGGAATATAATGGACTCCATTCAAATCAAACCATCTATGCGATTTTTGCCTGGAGTGTGACAGACGGAACTTCCAGTAACAAAGGATAAAATTTCCTGTATCTTACCATCTATAAAGAAATCCACAACCACGATTAAATATAGCGCTCTAGTTATTCTGCAAGATCTTTTATAAAGAAAACTAATCCAGAGAAATACTCATGTAGTCACCATACATCAATGGTGTTAGACTTAAAAAGTATAAAAAGGCGCGGCCGCAAAGAGTAAAATTATAATTCCAGTGAAAGCCGTAGAAGAACGCAAATCGTTGACTGCGAGCTATATTTCTAGAATAGCTAGATTTCTTCAAACTGCGGGATATTACGTCTTGTTATGAATATGGAAATATAACTCACACGTGGGGGATAGAGTGGGCTCAGGGATCCTCAGGTCGATTGTGTAAATATTGAATATTAGAGTGTAAATGACTATATTATTTTATTTTGTTTATTTATTTTTTCACACAGATAGTTTTTTTTTTTTTTTTTAATTCATTTATTTATTTTATTTTAGTATGTGTGAGATCATTCATCACCTATTGCCCACAACCGTGTGGCAGATTGTAATATCTATCAATAAATAAAAAGTATTGTTAAAAAGTTCAATGATTAAAGTTTAAAAGTTTATACTTCAATTAAATATTAAAAGAAAGAGGATTATAATTCAAAGTCGAAAGAATTTAAGTATAGAAGAGATTACAAAGCCCTACTTCTCATTTAGAAATTAAAGCTCAAAGTATTGCTACACGAATATACGAACAAAATGGCGGCCTGGCACACAGCGTCTATAACGTATTTCATTGGGTTGATGATGGTTACGTAACAGCTGGAAGGTTGTAGTGAATAAAGCAGGAAAAAGGAAATTTAAAAAATGAACACGAATTTTTGTACATTTTTAATTTTATGACAACTCTATTAGCTGATAATAATGACATCACATCACCTACTCCTATATGTAATTTATTAGTGGTTAAAAGTTTCTTCAATTACACCAATAGAATAAACAGATAAAGTGGATTAACGAGTTCAATGTCAGTGTTTATGTTTTAGGTATTACCCGTTTAAAATTCAATCCATAGAGAATTAAATATTGCTTTGTTGATACCCGATGAGGAAATTAAAATAGAAACTATTATAGCTCAAAGTCGAAAGTATTAAAACATAAGTAAGATCAAAATGTCCTACTAAGAAAGGATCTATTTATTTCTCAGTTTGTTTATGCTTTAGGGATTGCACAAGTTCAAAGTCCCTTGTTTACAATCATCGAAGGATTAGAAGATAAAGCTCTACATAACATTGTTCATTTTTTTGTTTTACCTGTTCAAAGTACTTGCATCGTTTAAACTTAAAAATTAACAACGTACAAAAGATTTGTTTACTTCCAAAGTAAAACAGAGATAACATTAAAATTCAAAGTCGAAAGGATTAAGAGATAAGGGAGATTCACAAGTCTTTATTATTATTGTTTATGTTTTAGGGCTTAGCCGTTCAAAGTACCTATTTTATTGGAATTCCAGAGTTAGGTGCGCTGGAGAAAAACTGGAGAAGGTTAGAAAATCAACAATACCCCTCAAAAGATGAATAACATGCAAGTGTTATGACTTAGTGAAAATCAAATCAAAGTTATCAGGTTAAGTAAGGGTGAACCTGTATACTGGGACATCCTGTATATGTCTTTAAAGGTTATTATATAATAGTTACAGTTTAAAAAAAAACAATAAATATTTTTTTGTTTAAGTTACTCACAGATGAGGGAAGTCTTTCCCCATCTTCATCAACACATTTGTAAAATTTTCCACCAAAGAACTGAACTCCCATAATGGAAAAAATTAGCCAGAATACCAAACATACCAGAAGTACATTAAAGATAGAGGGAATGGCATACATTAGCGCATTAACAACGATCTGGAATCAGAAAAAAAGTTTTATTCTGGTTTGAGTTTTTTTTTCCAACTGTACTTGAATAAAATATTTGAGGTATCTATGATAAAATATATTATTAATTACCCTCATTCCTTGCCACCTTGAAATTGCTCGAAGTGGTCTCAAGGCACGTAGTGTACGTAATGAGCGTAGAACTTTTAGATTCTCGTTTTCCTCAATCAATAGACTGAATACAGAAACCTGAAAAGAATAAAATCCACAGTATTTGTTTATTGGAAAAAGGTAATTGATAAAACCCCAAGTAAGATTTTTTATCAATAATATAAGTGAGATATAACTTGTTAAAGTAAGATGTAAAAATTAATTTTTTACTGTATACATGTTGCTGTGGCAAACTGTGAATATATGGTATCAATTGTTGAGCTCGAACCGTTTGCAACGGTTTTGTGACAGCCCGACTGCTGTTACAAAACCGTTGCAAACCAAGTCAAGTCGGGAGGTTGCCAACAAGCTTTGTATTGTGTTGTTTGTTCTCACTACCGTAAGAATGTTTTATATTATCTAACCGTAAGACCGGTAAAAACATTTTATTTGTGTCCCTCATCCACGAGTTCAACATAAATAAGAAGCACAAAAAGATTTGAATCATTTTTTTTTTTTTGAAAGAGATGTAACATTTGAATTAAATTTAGTACAGAGGTAATTCTCTGCCTGCTTTAACAATGCTTGTAGAAATCAAAGTAATTAAAAATATTTTCAGATCAAGTCAAATATTGAAATAATTCCTCATTTAGGCGGTAATTATAAGAATAATAATCAATAAAACAGTAAATAAAATTAATATTTTTCAAAATTAACAGAGTCCTGTTTGGTAAATCCATGATCTCCATGTTCTGATTTTCTATGTAATCACTTATCTAATAAGTGGAATAGGGTATCCAAAGTTAACAGCACCCAAACACTTACATTATATCCATCAAATTGAATTACAAAGTCTATTTTCAAGGTGTGCATAACCGGCTCTTTTCATACTATTAGACATTTTATGGAGATTGAACTAACATGTGAAACCTACTGGAATTTATGAATCCACCCCAGTTTGTTGTGCTAGTAATTGATATGATGTTCATTCAATCTACTAATAATTGATGAAGTCGTATTAAAACTCAGTCCTAGCTAACAGAAAGATTTTTGAGGGTAAAAAAATAAATATCGTTATGAGGGGGTCCACACATCTCTACATCTTTTTTTTACTTTTTAGAAAACTCCACAGATAGGAGCGCTGAAAAAGAAGTGGAGAAGGCTGGAAAATTTACTATATCCTAAAAAGATTGAACAAATTTCACTATTATGACCCAACCAATTATTATGACCACCATTATTACGATCAAATCAATAATTGTAGAGGTTAGTGAGAGCGAAATTGTATCATGGAACACCCAGTATATGTATGTTTGTATATAGGCCTTGTGCAACCATAATATATATA
>NW_027111391.1:75168-82800 GCF_000696795.3 Halyomorpha halys
AATGAAACCCTTTGGGAGAAGATCAAGCGGCTATGGCGTGATGAACAGATAGGAATGGACAAGACATTCATCCGTTGCAAATGGATGGTGGAAACCCTTCTGGAAGAAGAACAACGAGAAGTCACCTTAGCGTATCATCAGGGAAAGACAAATCACCGGGGGAATCCATGAGACTATGCAAGCATTAAAAAGATGATACTTTTGGTGGGGAATGAGGAAGACTACATCAGAGGTTGTAGGAAGCTGCGAGGTTTGTCTACGCACTAAGTGCGACACACATCCACCTAAAGGAAGACAGGATAAGACACCCACCACAGATGCACTACTCAAAGATTTACAAATCGACACATTTACATGGAAGGGGTACAAATGGGTGACCATGATTGGCCTCTGCAGTAAGGCGGCAATGGCGCACTAGGTGCAAGATAGGTCTTCGGAAACAGTATTGGCAGCTCTCCGCTTGTGGTTTCAGTTCTACGGAGTTCCGGAACGAATCTCATCGGATGATGGAAGAGAATTTGATGAAATAAAGGACTTGGATGTGGTATGGCACCTCAACACACCGGGACACCCCAAAAGTAGAGGAGGCGTAGAGCGGCTTCACGGAACGCTGAGCGATCACCTTCGATTGTATCAGGTAGACCAAGGACTAGAACCGGATATGGCAATGCCAAAGGTAATTGCAGCATACAATCATTCGGTCCATACCGTTACGGGGTGTTATCCGTTTAAGATCATTTTCGGGTTTTGCGGAATCCGGCGGGATAATAAGGGCACGGCGGCGGACGGTGACGAGATAAGTAACAACCATGTCACTAGGAAAAAGCTATGGGAAAAAGTGCGGGGAAAATTGGAGAGGGGAAAAGCCAGGAGAGTAGCTCGGGAGAATTTAAACCTCACAAATAGGAAGGGAATGATACAAATTGGGACAAAAGTTGGGATCAAACAAGGGTAAGGAGATACAGCGATACGAGGGACCATTCAGGGTGATAATAATAAGAGAACATAATGTTGCAAATATTGAGAGTATTAGAGAACCCAAAAAGCGCAGGACTGTTCATATTGAACAACTTAAAGTGCCACTAACCGAAACACCATCGCTAGAGTAATCCAGAGTGTCCTCATCTTATCTCTTGTGTTATGTTTTCTTAAGTGGTGATTTAATTTTTTTTAAAGTTATCTTTGACTATGGTGATGTACTGAATAAATTACGTTGTATTTTATTTAATCGTATAAATTCATGAGTTTATTTTTGTTTTGCTTTAATTTTGGTTTGTAATAAGAGTTTATGAAGAGTATCAATCTTTTGTTTTCTTTATTGTAGATAGTTATTGTTGCAGTATTTTATATTAATTCATTGTTTAGCTCAAGTTTACGAACAATACTCGTAAACTAATACTATATAATATAATAACAATACAAACAACTATTTACAATAAAATAAATTCCTATACAATTATCATTTAAAAAAAAAACAACTCATAAGCTTGCTGAAGTAACCACTATATACATACTTTAAACCTAGGAATAAAATAAATAAGGAATAAATCTTTGTACAATAACATAAACAAGTTAAAATGAAAAAAACAAACAATATTTACAAAATTCACAAACCAACCTAAAATAATAAACATTAAATTTAATAACTAACTACATTTTTTTAATAATATATACTAGTTGTGGCAGTATGCGGACAGTCCAGTTTTTATATCGTCATTAATGGAAGTTTTAACTGTTCAATATTGACAGTTCTCCTCTTTTTTGGTTGTGTTAAACTCTCTACTGTAACAATATTATGTTCTCTAATTGTTATCACCCTTAATGGAAACTCGTATCGCTGTATCTCCTTACCCCTGTTAGACCCCACCTTTCTGTATAAGATCGTCCCCATTTTGATCGCTCCCATCCTATTCTCCCGAGCCACCCTCCTGTATATTTCCTTTTTCATTCTTCCACGAGCCTTTCCTCATAGCACTTCGAGCAACACGTCTCAGTCAGGCGCCTACTGGCGTACTCTCGTATCTCCACCTTCACCCGCTTGAGACAACACCGCTCCTAGCGCGTACTCACTCGCGTCTGTAGTGATATTGAATTGCCTAGTGAAGTTTGAGAAAGCAAACTCCGACTCCTGGTGCAGTTTCTCTATGCACCACCTGATATTGTCTTCCACCATCGCAGTGAAGATCACTTTTCTGCCTTTCTTCAGAAGGTTGTTGAGTGGACGAGATACTCAGTCGTTTCTGGAACGAATTACCTGTAATAATTTAAAGTTCCCTTCGAACTCCCTTCACATCACTAGGCACTGACATCTTCCGTATAGCTGCGACTTTATCCGCGTCGGGTTTAATTCCTTCTCTGAAAATCGTATCGCCCAACAAGTTTATTTGATCCTGCCCCAACGATGATTTCTCTCCAGATAATTTGAGCCCAAAGTGCCTAACTTTCTGGAATACGCTGTGTAAATTCTGCACATGTTCTTCGTGCTTACTGACCTAATGTTCATCGTTCATATAAATCTGACGTACAGATTCGTCAATTCTCCTCAAAAACTCGTCCATCAGGCGCTGGAAGCATATAGGAGAATTTCTGAGGACAAACGGCACCCTTGTAAATTCGTAGTGTCCTCTCACGAATGTGAATGCCGTCTTATGTTGATCCTTAGGGTGCATTTTTATTTGATGACATCTGGGCTTCAACTCCAATGCGCTGAATACTGTCGCCCCGGTCAGCCCTGGTACTTTCCATCTATGGTAGGGATGGACTATCGAAAGAAAAATATCGATATCGATATTGGATAACAATATCTATATCGATAATATCAGAACTAAATATCGCTATCGAAAATTTAACGAACTAAAGTAATAATAATTATAAAATGATAACATACAAAGAAAAGGGACTAATTTTATATCATACCTAATCAAAATACATAAGAAACTCTTAATAACCATGAAACAAAGCAACACCACGACAACTGTATCATAAACATAACAAATATAATTGTTTGATTGAAGAAAATTTAAAAATACAATATCAATATTTTATTTTGATAAATACACATTTATTTCGATATTTTGAATTATTGTAATATCGATATGGTATATAAAAACAATATTCGGATATTATTTTATCGAAAAATCAATATATTGTTTAAAATAACATACAGAAATTTTAAAATAGGAATATCGATATTTTATTTTGATAAATACATATTTATTTCGATATTTTTTATAATTGCAAAATCGATACTTTGTATAAGAATAATATTCCCACATTACATTATCGAAAAATCCAATTTTGTTAAAAATGATTATAATATCACAAAGATATTGTAAAATAGGAATATCGCTATTTTATTTTGAAATTAAATATTAATTACGATATTCCCTATTGTTGTAATCGATAGGGAATATGAGCATCAATATTCCGACAATATTTTATCGAAATATCGATATTTTGTTTTAAAAGACTAGAAAATTGTATAGAGATTTTAAAATAGGAATATCGATATTTTATTTTGATAGTTACATATTTATTTCGATATTTTATATTGTTGTAATATCGATGTGGAATACAAGCAACAATATTCCGATTTTATTTTATAGAAATATCGATGTTTGGTTTAAAATGACTAAAATAGCATACAGAAATATTAAAATAGGTATATTTTATTTTGATATTACAAATTTATTTTGATATTTTTCAAGATCGTAAAATCGATATGATCTATAAGAAACAATATTCCGAAATTATTTTATTGAAGTATCAAAATATTGTTTAAAATGATTATAATATCATATAGATATTTTAAAATAGGAATATCGATATTTTATTTTGATATTACGTATTTATTTGGATATGTTATATTGTTGAAATATCGATATGGAATATTAGCAACAATATTCCGATATTATTTTATATAAACATCGATCTTTTGATTAGAATGACTAAACTATTATATAGAGCTTTTAAAAAAGGAATATCAATATTTTATTTTGATAAATACATATATTTTGATATTTTTCAAGATTGTAAAATCTATATGATATATAAGAACAATATTCCGAAAATATTTTATTGAAATATCAATATATTGTTAAAAATGATTATAATATCATATAGATATTTTAAAATAGGAATATCGATATTTTATTTTGATATTACGTATTTATTTCGATATTTTATATTGTTGTAATATCGATGTTGAATACAAGCAACAATATTCCAATTTTATTTTATAGAAATATCGATGTTTTTTTAAAATGACTAAAATAACATATAGAAATATTAAAATAGGAATATTTTATTTTGATACTACAAATTTATTTTGATATTTTACATTGTTTTAATAACGATATGAAAATAATAACAACAATATTCAGACATTTTATCGAACTATCGATACTTTGTATAAAAAGATTTGAGAATTGTATAAAGATTATTAAAGCTGAATATCGACATTTTATTTTGGTATTACGTATTTATTTCGATATTTTACATTAATTTTTATTGATTATCTATTATTTTATAATTATAAATTATAAATATTTTATTGAAATATCGATGTTTTGTTTAGAATGACTAAAATAACACATAGAAATATTGAAATAGGAATATCGATATTTTATTTTGATATTACAAATTTATTTCGATATTTTACACTGAATTCATATCGATATGGAGTATTTGCAACAATATTTCGACATTACTTTATCGAAATATCGATATTTTCTGTAAAATGAGTAAAATAACATATAGAGATTTTAAAATAAGAATATCGATATTTTATTTTTATAATTACATATTTATTTCGTTATTTTACATTGTTATAATATCGGTATGAAATATTAGCCACATTACATTATCAAAAAATCGAATTTTGTTAAATATGATTATAATATCACATAGATATTTTAAAATAGGAATATCGATATTTTATTTTGATATTACGAATTTATATCGACATTTTACATTGTTGTAATATCGATGTGGAATATAAGAAACAATATTACAATATTATTTTTTAGAAATATCGATGTTTTGTTTAAAATGACTAAAATATTATATAGAGATTTTAAAATAGGAATATCAATATTTTATTTTGATAAATACAAATTTATTTCGATATTTTTTAAGATTGTAAAATCAATATGGTATATAAGAACAATATTCTGAAATTATTATATAGAAATATCGATGGTTTGATTAAAATGACTAAAATATTATATGGAGATATTAAAATAAGAATATCGATATTTTATTTTGATATTACAAATTTATTTCGATATTTTACTCTGTTGTTTTACATTGTTTTAATAACGATATGAAAATAATAGCAACAATATCCTGAAATTTATTCGAAATATCGATACTATGTATAGGAAGACTAACAAATTGTATTAAGATTCTAAAATCAGAATATCGATATTATATTTTGATATTACAAATTTATTTCGATATTTTACTCTGTTGTAATATTGATATGGAAAATTAGCAACAATATTCCTACATTAATTTATAGAAATATCCATATTTTGTTTATTCCGATATTATTTTATCGAAATATAAATTTAATGTTTAAAATGACTTAAATATTATATAGAGTTTTCAAAATAGGAATATCGATATTTTATTTTGATAAATACATATTTATTTCGATATTTTTACCATTATAAAATCGATATGAAAATAATAGCAACAATATTCCGACGTTATTTATTCAAAACATCGATACTTTGTTTAAAAAGACTAGAAAATTGTATAAAGATTATAAAATCGGAATATCGAAATTATATTTTGATATTAAAAATTTATTTCGACATTTTACTCTGTTGTAATATTGATATGGAAAATTAGCAACAATATTCCTACATGAATTTATAGAAATATCGATATTTTGTTTAAAATGACTAAAATATTATATAGAGATTTTAAAATAGGAATATCGACATTTTTTTAAAAATGACTAAAATAAAATATAGACATTTTAAAATAGGAATATCGATATTTTATTTTGATAATTACATATTTATTTCAATATTTTACATTGTTTTAATAACGATATGAAAATAATAGCAACAATATTCTGAAATTTATTCGAAATAACGATACTATGTATAGAAAGACTAAAAAATTGTACAAAGATTCTAAAATCTGATAATCGATATTTTATTTTGATATTACATATTTATTTCGATATTTTACATTGTTCTAATATCGATGTGGAATATAAGCAATAATATTCCGATATTATTTTATAGAAATATCAATGTTTTTAAAATTACTAAAATAACATATAGAAATATCGAAATAGGAATATCGTTATTTTATTTTGATATTGAGTATTTATTTCGATATTTTACATTGTTGTAATAACTATATGAAAATAATAGCAACAATATTTTAATATTATTTAATCGAAATAACGATACTTTGTTTAAAAAGACTAGAAAATTGTATAAAGATTTCAAAATAGGAATATCGATATTTTGTTTTGGTAATTATTAATTTATTTCGATATTTTACATTGTTCTAATATCGATATGGTATATAAAAACAATATTCCGATATTATTTTATCTAAATATAAATTGATTGTATAAAATGACTAAAATATTATATAAATTGTTGTAATAACTATATGAAAATAATAGTAACAATATTCTGATATTATTTTATCGAAATATCAATATGAATATAAGAAACAATATTCCGATATTATTTTATTATTATTTTGATATTACGTATTTAGTTCAATATTTTACATTGCTGTAATATCGATATGGAATATAAGCAACAATAGTCCAATATTATTTTATAGAAATATCGATGTTTTGTTTAGAATGACTAAAATAACACATAGAAATATTGAAATAGGAATATCGATATTTTATTTTGATATTACGTATTTATTTCGATATTTTACATTGTTGTAATATCGATATGGAATATAAGAAACAATATTCCGATATTATTTTATAGTAATATCGTTGTTTTGTTTAAAATGACTCAAATATTATATAGAGATTTTAAAATAGGAATATTGATATTTTATTTAGATATTACGTATTTATTTCGATATTTTACATTGTTGTAATATCGATATGGAATATAAAAAACAATATTCCGATATTATTTTGTAGTAATACCGATGTTTTGTTTAAAATGACTAAAATATTATATAGAGATTTTAAAATAGGAATATCAATATTTTATTTTGATATTTTTCAAGATTGTAAAATCTATATGATATATAAGAACAATATTCCGAACTTATTTTGTTGAAATATCAATATATTGTTTAAAATGATTATAATATCATATAGATATTTTAAAATAGGAATATCGATATTTTATTTTGATATTACAAATTTATTTCGATATTTAAACTGTATTCATATCAATATGGAGTATTAGCAACAATATTCCGACATTGCTTTATCGAAATATCGATATTTTCTTTAAAATGACTAGAAAATTGTATAGAGATTTTAAAGTAGGAATATCAATATTTTATTTTGATAATTACAAATTATTTCGATATTTTACATTGTTTTAATAACGATATGAAAATAATAACAACAATATTCAGACATTTTATCGAACTATCGATACTTTGTATAAAAAGATTTGA
>NW_027111391.1:84021-102030 GCF_000696795.3 Halyomorpha halys
GATTAAGAATTAATGGGTTAGGATGGTTAAGGAGTTTGGAATAAAAAGACGCATATCTGTTTTGGGTCAAATCTGCAACGAATGGGATGTTAAGGTTTGAGAAATATTTAAATAGGAATATCCATATTTTATTTTGATATTACAAATTTATTTTGATAATTTACACTATTGTAATATCGATATGGAATATAAGTAACAATATTCCCATATTATTTTATAGAAATATCAATATTTTCTGAAAATGACTAAAATAACATACAGAGATTTTAAAATAGGAATATCGATATTTTATTTTGATAATTACATATTTGTTTCGATACTTTCTATTGTTGTAATATCGATATGAAAATAATAGCAACTATGTTCCGATATTATTTCATTGAAATATCGATGTTTTGTTTAAAATGACTAAAATGACATATAGAAATATTAAAATAGTAATACCGATATTTTATTTTGATAAATACATATTTATTTCGATATTTTTTATTATTGTCAAATCGATATGGTATATAACAACAATATTACGATATTATTTTTTTGAAATATCTATATTTTGTAGAAAATGACTAAAATAACATGCAGAGATTTTAAAATAGGAATATCGTTATTTTATTTTGATAATTACATATTTATTTCGATATTTTACATTGTTGTAATAACGATATGAAAATAATAGCAACAATATTACAATATTATTTAATCGAAATATCGATACTTTGTTTAAAGAGACTAGAAAATTGTATAAAGATTTTAAAATAGGAATATCGATATTTTATTTTAATATTACAAATTTATGTCGATATTTTATTTATTACAAATATTCCACTCAAATTGGTATATAAAATCATAAATAAAAAATGGGAGGAAATCAAACCAAACACGAATATAAAAAAAAAAAATTGTTCCTAGAAGGAATAAAATTATGCTGTGAAAATGGCATTTTCAAGTACAAAGGTAATACATATAGAGAGCTTTTTGGAGTTCCTATGGGGAAGCTTATCAATATCATTTGCAGGACTAGTCATGAATAATCTAATAAAAGATGTACTTTCAAAATCAGGTATTCAAGTAAAAATTATGCAAAAATACACAGACGACATTTTTTGTATATTAAAGAAAACGGATGTAAATAGATTACTGGAAGAACTAAATAGCCACCATGAAAAATTAAAATTCACAATGGAATTGGAAAAGAAAGGTAAATTAAGATTTTTGGATATATTGATGGTAAGACAAGGTAAGAATATAATCACAGAGTGGACAAAAAAAGAAACAAGTAGTGATATAATATCGAATTATTATTCTTGCCACCCTTATCACATGAAATAAAATGTAATAAATAATTATATTAAAAAAGCTATTAAAGTAAATGATGATAGTAGGTTACATATAATAAAAAATAAGATAATTAATATGTTCCTAAAAAATTTTTACCCAAAAAAATTAATCTACAAGATTTGGGAAATTAACCTTAAAAATGTTAAAAATAAAACAGGAAACGAAATAGTAAATAATAAAAAATTTTATGGATTCAATTATATTAAAGGACTATCTGAAGATATTAAGCAATCATTTAAGGATTACGATGTTGATGAGTACTCCCTGAGTCATAGACCCAACAATAAAATAAAAAACTATTATAGTATATTAAAGGACAAAATTGATACAAGAAATCAATCGGGATTAATATATAAAATTCCCTGTCTAAATTGTCCAGCTATATACATAGGTGAGACAAAGCAATTATTGGGTGACAGAATTTATCAACACAATAATGATTTGAAAAACAAGGAGAAGGATCCAAATAAAACGGCACTAGTACAACATGCAACCAAAAACCAGCATATTTTTGATTTTGAAAATACAATGATATTACATAAAGAGAATAATACATTCAAAAAGAAAATACTTGAATCTATTTACATGTCTGAAAATATTGATTATACAGTGAATTCCAAAACAGATACAAGAAATTTAAACCAACACTGCAGAGATATTAAGTAAAATTAATTTATGAATAATATAGGATAAATTGAATGTGGATGATTATAATTAGCCTTGATGGGAAATTTACTTATGAAATAAAGAGGAAAATTGACAAAAATGTAGTTATAATAAATAATTTTAAATGCTTGAACTGAGTGGAGGAAGGTTAAAAGCATTGTTGTGATAAAAGTTTAGGGAATGGTGTCTGTGATTTTGATTTTGTTTTAAGTGAATATTGACTAATTAGGTAATTAAACATATGTGGGATATACTTATTAACAAAAAAATATCTTTTACCTAATGTTTTTAATGTTTCATAGAAATTGATGTTTTTGACCTGGGCAGAATGGCCTGCATGGAGTTTAGAGTTTTTTAAATTATATAGTTTCAAAGTTGTATTAAGGTAAGGTAAATTATAAATAATAATGTTAAGTATTTTGAAATGTTTGTAGGATCATACATGTAATAAAAAAATTTTTTAGTAGATTGTCCCTGAAGATGGCCGGATTGGCCGAAACGTCGGATTTATAAGAGAAATAAAAGGTTTTGAGACAATAATGGATTGATACTTCGTTTAAAAAGACTAGAAAATTGTATAAAGGTTTTAAAATCAGAATATCGATATTTTTTATTATTGTAAAATTGATATGGTATATAAGAACAATATTCCGATATTATTTTATTGAAATATCAATATTTTGTCGAAAATGACTATAATAACATGTAGAGGTTTTAAAATAGAAATATCGATATTTTATTTTGTTAATTAAATATTTATTTCGATATTTTACATTGTTGTAATAACGATATGAAAATAATAGCAACAATATTGCAATACTATTTAATCAAAATATCGATACTTTGTTTAAAAAGATTAGAACATTTTATAAAGATTTTAAAATAGGAATATCGATATTTTATTTTAATATTACAAATTTATGTCGATATTTTACACTGTTGTAATATCGATATGGAATATTAGCAACAATATTCAGACATTACTTTATCGAAATATCGATATTTTGTTTAAAATGACTAAAATAACATACAGAGATTTTAAAATAGGAATATCGATATTTTATTTTGATATTACGTATTTATTTCGATATTTTACATTGTTATAATGTCAGTATTTAACATAAGCAACAATATTCCGATATTATTTTGAAAATAACTAAAATAACATATAGAGATTTTAAAACAGGAATATCGATATTTAATTTTAATTAAGTATTATGAATTCTTAAATGGTATGAATTGGTAGTATAGGACGCAGGCAACAAATAAGGGCCTTCCATACAATAGTTCTTGTATGGAAGACTCTGCTGATTTTTATTCCGTTTAGTCTTTGAAGTCTTTCTAGTTATCTTTGTACTGTCCTAATCCCATAGGTGGTACACTACCATAATAGGTGGGTACAGGATAGGATGCGGCATTGACATGTTTTGAAAACATCGAAGTTAATGTCTCATCCAACGATGTTCTGAAAATCGATTTATTGAAGCCAATGATTTTTTAACACGTATGGGTCAATTTTTCTATTGCATGAGTAACAATAAAAAAAAATTAACGGATTCCTATAAACAATGTGGTGGGAGAAGGAAGTACTTCCTACATTCAAGCCAACAGTGGGACAAAGATAAATTAAAATGATTACCCACAACCAATGTACCAATCAGAGCGCTTCTTCAACAAATGTTGATATCATTCCAGAACCTTCCATGAGGGTTTTTTTTTTTTTTTAAGGCAATCCACGTCGTAGGTGATGTTTGCCAGGTGACCAACCAATTCTTACCATGCTTGGGGGTCAAGTTTTTCATGAGGGTTTAAAAACAGTTTAAAAGACTATTTAGAATACTTAAGATTCTGTGAACTCGATTTTTTCTCAATAATTAAGATGCCTCCTAAAAGTACCGTTCGGAAATATTTTTCCAAAAGAACGAGCAATCCATTGACATTTTTTTCTTATAATTATGATTATAAGAATTCTAAGGTTATAATTATATAAATTATGGTAAAGTTGCACTGAAATATTTGGCAGTAATGGCGCTATAAAAGCAAGGCAATAGAAGGACTTGGAGATGAATAGGAGAAGCAGCTAGAACACGAGGAGAGTTTAGAGGAGCGTATCCACAAAGGGGCAACTGCACGTTGGAAAACAACCATGTGAGAGGAGAGCTTGGCGGTTTGCCTATAGAGATAGCAAGCGTGAGTTGAAAGATGTCTGGTAGCACTGGTAGTTCCAGTACTATCATATGTCGAGAAGCTGTGGAGAAGTTGTGTAGTGGAGAGAGAACACACCGGATTCAGTTATGTCAGTGTAGATTAATCAAGATTAATCTTGTGAGGTAGAGGGGGAGGTGGAAATAGGTTTGAACTAATGGAGATTTAATGAGGGCAACTTGAAAGTGCATGTCGTAAAGACCATGCCGAGGGAATATAAAGTAATGGAATATAAGGGAATATAAAGTGGGTGTGATTTGCTAGGGAAGGTGGGTGCTAGGATTAAAAATAGCAAGGGAAAATGGAGGATTGAGATAGGAGGTAAAACCTACAAATGTCGCCAACAACAGAGGAACGAGGGTGCACGGATTGGGGCTATCAATCAAGTCGAGACTGGAGATAGCGACTTAAGAGGGAATACGAGGATGTTTCTTTTAAAAATGGGTTATCCTCAGGGGAACCGGGAAGACTGTCCATGAGATCCCACTGAAGCAGGACAGGGTGACGTACGTAAAGGAGAGGAGATACCCACGTAACCACATCCAGGAGGAGCTCGAAAGTTTAAAACGTCAAGGAATTGACAGTACATCTCCGTACAATAGTCCATTGTTGGCGGTAAAAAAGAAGATCACACCAGACGAAAAAACAGCGCAATGGAGCGAGAACTCTTGGGAATAGTGTGGGCCGTCGATTACTTTAGACCATATGGGTTCCGCAGGAGGTTCAAGATACACACTGACCACAGACCACTCCAGTGGGTGGGAAAACTAAAGGAATCGTCAGCTAGGATAACTCGCTGGAAGGAGCTTCTAGCGCAGTATAACATGGAGGTTATAAATAAACCGGGCAAAGAAAATGTGGTGGGTGATTGGTTGTCTCTAGCTATCACCACGAACGCCGTGGAACAAGAAAATTGGAAACCTTCCGGTGTCATGACGGAATGGACGCTTAGAGAGGAAGACCAGGATTAAGCGGAAGCAGATGGTAGGGAAGAATCTTCAAATGACGAGAGTTTGGCTGAAGAAAGACCAGGGGACATTGACGAAATGGAGGAAATAATTAATGATAAGAAGAGACAAATTATTTGTAAGACCAAAACCACCGGAATGACCAAAATTAAACATAGTGAGTACGGGAGAAGTAAAATAAAGATAATCTGGTCGCAACCAGGCGTGAAGAATGAGCAGATCTATAGAATGTCGAAGAATGCTTCGAAGCCGAGAGAAACGCATCACCTGTATGTTGGCAATGAAACCATTTGGGAGAAGATCAAGCGGCTATGGCGTGATGAACAGATTTGAATGGACAGGACATTCAAGACAGGACGTTGCAAATTGATGGTGGAAACCCTTCTGAAAGAAGAAAAACGCTGAGAAGTCACCTTAGCGTATCATCAGGGTATTACAAATCACCGGGGGATCCATGAGACTATGCAAGCGTTAAAGAGAAGATACTTTTGGTGGGGAATGAGGAAGACTATATCAGAGGTAGTAGGAAGCTGCAAGGTTTCTCTACGCACTAAGTGCGACACACATCCACCTAAAGGAAGACAGGAGAAGACACCTACCACAGAAGTACCACTCAAAGATTTACAAATCGACACATTTACATGGAAGGGGTACAAATGGGTGACCATGATTGACCTCTCCAGTAAGGTGGTAATGGCGCACTAGGTGCAAGATAGGTCTTCGGAAGCAGTATTGGCATCTCTCCGCTTGTGGTTTCAGTACTACGGAGTTCCGGAACGTATCTCATCGGATGGTGGAAGACAATTTGACAACTCTTTGATACGAAAGGAAATGAAGGACTTGGATGTGATATGGCACCTCAATACACCAGGACATCCCAAAAGTAGAGGAGGCGTAAAGCGGCTTCACGGAACGCTGAGCGATCACCTTCGATTGTACCAGACCAAGGAGTGGAACCTGACGTGGCAATGCTAAAGGCAATAGCATCATACAATCATTCGGTGCACACCGTTACGGAGTTTTCGTCATTCGACATCCTCTTCGGGCTTTACGGAATCCGGCAGGATTATAAAGGCACGGAGGCAGACGGTGACGATATATGCAATAATCATGTCACTAGGAAAAAGCTATGGGAAAAAGTCCGGGGAAAATTGGAGAGGGAAAAGGCAGAAGAATAGCTCGAGAGAATTAATACCTTGCCGATAGGAAGGGAACGATAAAAATTGGGACAATTGTATATATAAAATTGGGATCAAACAGCGGTAAGAGGGACCATTCCGGGTGATAATAATAAGAGAACATAATGTATTATTTTGATGTCAGGTGATCGAGTAGATCAGCTGATTGAAGATGTGTATATAGAGATATCGTACACATTAGAAGATCAATCTTTGAGTTTACTTCAAGCGTTTAATTTCGCACTCCACTCTCTCCTTTTATTTTTAGTTGTTGTTGTTGGCTGGGGATTTAGGGTGTAAAACTCTGAGGTCATTAACGCCCATATTTTAATATTTCATTCACATTTTTATATTCGCCCCTTATTTTAGTTTCATTTCAGAATATATAACTTATATGTGTGTGTAGGCCCGTACTTATCCGTGTGTGGGATTTTTACCTACTAAAACCATCGCCATACACCTGTTTATTCCTCTCCACGGGATCGCCGCTTGGCATTACTTCATGGAGAGAAATGGCTGTGCTGCCTCGCTTTCTTCGCATAGTTTTCATATTTCCATGCTAGTCATGTCTTCTAGCCCACTCTTTTTCTCTCAACCTCTTGAGGACGACTGTGATAAATCTCTTCGTTGCGTTCCAGTGCTGGTATGAGAGTAGGTTATAGCTCACCACGTTTTCTGGTGTGATGCGTCTTCCACACACTCTATCCAATTCACTTCTTTCTGCGGCAAAGCGAATACAAGTGAAAAACACGTGCTCCGCGGTTTCCTTGACAATCTGACATCCAGGGCATTCTGCGATGTTGTACAGTTTGAAGCGGTACAGGTAGGCTCTAAAGCATCCATGTACGGTCAACAATTGGGTTACGTAAAAATCCACCTAACCATGCTGGCGGTCATACCACATGCCCACACCGGGTATCAATGTGCGAGTCCACCTCCCGGAATCTGCAGCCTCCCAACGTTGCTGCCACTGGTCGATGGTTATTTTTTGCTCTTCCTCTCTGGAAACGTGTAAGCGTCGTCTATAGTGCCTGCTTCTTTCTTCAACAAGGAATTTCACACGCGGCATTCGGGCTTTCACGCCACCGCTTCGTGGCACACTAACCGTCCAGAAACCCTGCGATAAACTGAAACCAATTTTCTCCTGTATAATTAAGTAACCATCGCTTCTTTCCAAATCGGGGCTGCATATAACATAATGGAGGTGACAACAGTAGCAAGGAGCCTTCGGCTACTTTCTCCGGGACCTCCAACCTTTGGCACAAGGGGTGACAAAAAGGAAGCTACTTTAGCAGATTTGGCGCAAATATGTGAACATTAAAGCGGAGATCGTGGTTCCTAGGTATTTTATATAAGACTGGGAACCAATTTCGTGCCTACCAATCGTGACAGTGATGTACTCAGTCTGCTTCCTGCTCGTTACTAGGAGAACCTCGGTCTTGTGATCTGCAAGTTGTAGGTCTACCAAAGACAGCCAACCTCGGACCATAGCAACAGCCTGGTTTCCGATGAGGGTAACTTCTTCCAAATGCTTCGTCGTCACTACAACTGCAACGTCATCTGTGAATCTCATAACTGAATTTGAAGATTGCGTCGTACATGACGTTCCATAGAAGAGACCTTAATACCGAGCCCTGTGGAACACCACCAGTTACCTCTTATCTTTTTTGGCCAATGTCTGTAAAATAAAACAGAACTTTATCTTTGAAGTAGTCAGTGAGAACCCTCATAAGATAGGCAGGCATCGCCATAATGCGTAGGGTATCTATTATACAGGTCCATCTTGCAGTGTTAACAAGCCATTAACTCCTTCCGTGAACTCTTGTAGCCTGCGAGAAAGGATTTTCTCCAATGCCTTTCCCATAGTATCGAATAAACAAATTGGACGGTAGGTTGACGGGTCTTCTAGTCTACCCTTACTCTAAGTACGAGGCGCTGTCTCTTCCAAGGTTTCGGAATTGAGCCTCCACAAATACAAGCACTGAAGAGATGGATGAAAAGATCTGGCCTTTTTCCGAGAGCCACCTTTAGAGCCACATTAAGAATTCCGTCCAATCCTGGTGCTCTGCCATGTTGTAGCTCCGAGGCGATGTCCTGCGTGATTTGTATACAGTCAATAGTATTCACCTGTTCGCCTCTGACAATACTGTCTACAACGCTTGATCTCGTGGGAAGCTGCATCGTACCTTTACATAGTTTCTTAAGTGCTATTTTGTAAGGTCTAACCAATGGGTCTGCATCCACCTCATCACAGAGTTCTCTCCAGCACCGTCGTTTGCTTTCTTTTATGGCTAGTCGGAGGTTCCTTGTAGCTCTCTTGAACTTTTCTTGAAGCACAGGAAACTCAGGCAGACGTCTCGCTCGCTGGTAACGTCTTCTTGTTTGGTTGCAACACTAGCGAAGATCGTCAATAGTATCCGTTCACCAATACACTGAGGAATGATGTTTTCCAGACTTTGAACGGGTCATAGCTGCATCACAAGCCCCAGATATAAAAGAGGTCAGTGTATGCGCCTTTTCCTCGGTTGACCCTATCAATTCACACTCGTCCTCTAGCATTAAAGTGAACGAAGTGCCATCGAAAGTCTTCGTATTCCAGCCATTGGTTCTCCATCGACAACTTTTCTTTCTTGTATGCGTATCCAATGTAATCCATATAGCCTCGTGATTACTGTTTGTATAAAGTCCGAAAACCTCCCAAGTTGCGATCCGTTGCAGGCGACTACTCACAAACGTCAAATCGATGTGATAGATGATCTTCCTGCACTAGTGAACGTCGGGTTCGTTCCGGTGTTCATAAGGTTCATATTTAGTTGCGCGAAAGCTTCCAGGAGAACTTCACTCCGCCGATTCGTTTTTCTACTTCCCCATGCGTTGAAATCACCGGCTATGATAGCTGGATTATGGAAACTAGCCTCTAAGACAATGCGATCCAACAAATTCGCGAAGTCTTCGATTGTGATACTGGGATTGGCGTAACAGCTAAAGATGTATACGTCTTTTATCTTCGCACATACAAAGCCGGAGTGCGATGTAGTATTCATTTCCTGTATAGCTTGGGAATTACAAGCCCAAATAGCAGCTTTACCACTGACATGGAATACCCACGAGTTACTATCAAGATTTTTATATTGTTTGCAGAGAATAGCTACGTCAATGTACTGTCCCCATACCGTTTGGTAAAGCAGTATCATGAGCGGCTTCGCAATGGTTCAAATTCAACTGGATTATCCTCATCTACGATGTTGTTGGGTTTGCGTCATGGTTTTCAGTGCTGAACGGAAAGTTTGACACCTACTACAACCTCTGGGGTGGTCAGCATCTCCATTTCCCGCACATAATGCGCATTGAGGTTTCTGGTTACAATCACTAGCTTTGTGCTCTGCTTTACTACAGTTTTGACATAGGCAGGTTCTACCCTTTCCCACACGATTCCGAGCTATGTGTCTATATTCTCAGCAACAGAAACACTTTGGAACTTTGAGTCTTTCTCGTATACGGCTAACCACCAATCCTACTCAGACCTTTCCCTGCGCCATAATCTTCCTAGCCTGGAGAACCGGAAGTGAAATGACCGCCGTTTGCGTTCCGCCATAGGCTTTCCGGATGGATTTTACAGCTGGGCATTGACTCTTCACTCAGGAGGGAGAACACCAATTGTAGCTATGTATACATTGGTATATATGAGAGCAGTAATTTTGTTATTGTTGTTGTTATTCTTATTAATTAGGGTAAGGTCTAGAACAGTTATAATTTGTAGTTCTTTATGATGATGTTCTTACATATAAACGTTTTTATATTCAAGCATGTGTTACAATTTGGTGCCTTATTATTTATTCGTATTTAAATTACATGCTTATATATCTGAATATAAATTTGAATATACAGAGTAGAAACAGTACCATTCATTACACAAGAAGGTAGCAGTTTTTAATGCATAATATTAGCGAGGGAATGTTTGATATACGTATATTGTAATATCCTCATTTATGAGTAAATAGTTATTTTTTATATATAAATGGTTTTTAATATGTTTTTATTTTAGATATTGTTCAGTATTGTATATTTTTTGTATTAAATCTATTTATATTATTTATTTATTTAATGTAATTTTCAACTGTATAAAATAATAAATACAATAAGTAAATATGTTGTATGTCTCATATACTCTTGAAAATTTTGGGAAGGACCACCCATTGATGGTCCTTCAAACATTAATTTAAATTAGAAGGTCCCGTGGCCAACTTCTTTTCAGACACCTCGGAGGATTATCAGGGATTGTTAAGGATGAACGATTAAGAATTAATAACTTAGGATGGTTATGGAGTTTGGAATGAAAAGACGCATATCTGTTTTGGGCCAAATCTGCAACGAATGGGATGTTAAGGTCTTTGTGAATGAGTTTATTTGTAACGTAATAAGGAGCATAAAGGATTTTACGTAGGATTTTGGATTGTAACGATTGGATGCGGGAAGAATTTGATGGTTTGGTGGAGCCCCAGAGCTCAATTCCATATTTCATAATTCAATTCAATATCAATTCCATATTCTGATTATCGTAGTGAAGTTTAGAGCGTTTGTCAAGTAAGTGTTGTAGCAATCGGAATCTACGAGCAGTTTCTTGTCGTTTCAGTCTTGTGAGTGGATTCCAAGTAAGTCTCTTGTCAAGATGGAGTCCTAAGTATCGAATCTGTTCAACAGGCGTTAGTGGAGTATTTAGAAAGGATACTGCAGGACAGGGGGGTAAAGGTTTACGACGGAGAGTAAAGGTGATCTGATGGGTTTTTTCAGGATATATTTTGATTCTCCAGTTTACACCATTCTTCAATAGATATTATGTGTGTCTGTAGTGTTTATGATGCATTAGTTGGGTCGTTGTTTACAGACAGTATACATGTGTCATCAGCGTATGTTGTTAGGACTGTGTTAGGGTGGGTTGGGATGTCAGCTGTATAAACCGTATGAAGAATGGGACCTAAGATACTACCTTGAGGAACAACGGCGGACTGAGAAAAGAGAGATGAGTAGGCTAGGTAATGATTTACTTAAAAGGTTCTATCAGAGAGGTAGGAGCGGATAATAAGGAAATATGTAGGGAGTAGTAATTGAAGAAGTTTATAGAGCAGACCTGGATCAAAACCTTGTTCAACATCGAGGAAGACTCCCGTGCAGTACATACCACGCTCCAATGTGGAAGATATGACATCAAACACTCGATGACTCTGTTGTATGGTAGAATGAGATGTTCTAAATCCAAACTGGTGGTCAGGAATAACATATGAGTCAAGGATTGGATAGAGGCGTTTTAATAAGAGTTTTTCTAGGATTTTTCCCATAATGGGCAGGAGTGTAACAGGCCGGTAGGAAGATGGATATTCAAGTGGCTTGGGAAACATTTTTATTATAGACATTTTCCAAGGGTCAGGGAAATAGGTGGATCGGAGTGTAGCATTTTAGATATAAGTAAGGAATAGAATGGCTTTACGAGGGAGCTGTTTTAGAATGTGTGCTGTGATAAGATCGTGGTCAGGAGCTTTTTTAGAAGGTAATTAGTGGATGATGTTCATTATTTCTGAGGGATGAAAGGCATTAAGAGGAAGGGTCATTTGTAGTAGAATTGTAATCTCTGCTTCAACATGTTCAAGATGGGTTGGATTAAGGATATCAGGATTGGGGTTAAAAGTTTTGAAGAGGTGTTCGCCGAACATTTGAGTTTTTTCTACATCTGATCGTGTCCAAGTCTTATTTTCAGTGAGAATTGGATGGTTGAAGGATTTGTATTTTAGTAGCTTTTTAGTAGTTGTCCATAATGATTTGTCAGTGGTATTTAAGTTTTCTGTTAAGTTCTGGAAATTTTGTATTCTGTGTTTTCCAATTTCTGATTTTAGTCTGTTAGTCAATGTATTGTAATGAGTTTTCTCCGAAGAATATCTTGTTCTGTGCCACCTCGCTCTTGCCCGGCGTTTTTCTGTTAATAATGCTTGTATGTGACGAGGTAAGTTGTTTTCTCTAAAACTTTTTAAGTTCATTGGTGAAGTATTGTTAGTGATAGTAGTTCCTATCGATCTAGAAAGTATATCGATAGCAAAGTCGATCTTTTCTTTTGTTTTTAGTTGAACTTTTAAGTCAAATACGTTTTCTAGATCAGTCCGAAAATTTTTCCAGTTTACCTGTCCTGTAACCATTGAAGGGGGAGAGGGTCTAGGAATAGGATTTGAATGGATGTGAAGTAGAACCGGGCTATGATCTGAAGAGAGGTCATCTAAAGATTGAATTGTGTGTGGATTGTGAGGTGGGTATTTGGGAAGTAACAAATATATCAAGAATATCGGAACACTTTTTAAGGGATGTAGGCCAATAATTAGGATTTTTAGGAGAGAAGATGGAATAACTATTGGATGTTGTGACTTGGGAAAGAGTCCTACCCCGAGTATTGGACGTTCTGCATCCCCACCGTTGATCTTTGGCGTTGTAATCTCCTCCAGCAATAAATGGCAGACCAAAGGACCGGAATAAGGAGTCAAGATGGCTATAGGAAAGGGAATTACCTGGAGAACAATATACAGCTGAAAGTGTAATGTTAAATGGGCGAGAGGATAAGCTGACGGATGTTGATTGAATAATATCAGACGGAGTGGAAGGAATGATGGAGTGAGGTAAAGATTCATGAATAAGGATACAAGAACCTGCATGGGATGTGTTGTCAGGGTGATCTGGTCTATATGTAATGTAGTCGCGTATGTAGAAGTAAGAATGCTTAGTGAAATACGTTTCAATCAGTAGTGCTATGTCGATGAAATGTTCATGGAGGAATATGTCAAGTTCGTCACGGTGGTTATGTAGTCCATTTGCATTCCATAAAAGTATATTTAAGGTGCTTTTGTTCATCTAGGTAAATTGAACGGGATTTCTGTAAGGAGTCTGGTTAGGAGTGAGATAAGAGCCTTGATTGTGTCTTGAAGATCACGAAGGAAGGAGGAAAGAATAGATGCTATTTCAGATGCATTTTGGCTGTTTTGGGAATAGAAGGTTTGATCATGGACATGAGTGTATGTTGGTCTAGGTAGGGATTGAACTCTTCTTTAGTGTTGTTGAATTGGATCCTCGGATACTGGAGGTTCCGGGAAAAGGTTGACCGAAGAGGGAGTTTAGGATTGACCTGTGTAGGAATTTTCACAATTTGGAAGGAACGTCATTTGTAGATGGTTTAGTCTCTGGATAGGAGCTTAGGGACTGATACTGTGAAGTCTGGGAGAGAGAAACAGAGGACTGAGGGTATTAAATCTAAAAAGCAATCTAACCAATTTTGTTCAGTCAAATATGGAGTGGAAAAGATCGTAAGAAAAGCCAAGATGGCAGCACCAGTCCGAAGTTCGTTAAATCGCGGCCATGTTGAGCAGATTTAAATATTTTAAAAACTTTATTTAACTTCTCATCATTATTGTAGTTACAGTAAATTTAAGAAAGAATAGAAGTTAAGAATAAGTATTAAAGAAAATTATTCATAAAGGAAATCATAAGAAAAGACTCAAAACCATAGTACTACAATCCAGCTTGAGAACGAACAGCTATAGAATGGGAAAGAAGAGAGCTTGGTGTTTGGATCACTTGTGTTCTAGGTGCCGAGGGGAGGACGTATCCTGGATGCAGGAGATCCTGAACATCCTTGGTATCTCTCAATGGGACATCTAGAAAAAGAAGAGATCAAAGGAACATCCAAGAATAATAAGGTACTGTTTTGTTTGGATCGCCGGTGGATGAAGTATGTTAAGAGTAAGAGAATCAATGCTTTGTTTAGTCAGTGTTTGTTTGTTGAAAGATTGTTTACAGCCAGTGTTAGTTTGTTGAGAAAGAAGACAAAGAAACTTCAATCATCAAAAGAAGATTTTATAAATTGGTTGGTTTAGATCAACATAATAATTAATTATATTTATATAAGTGTTATTAAAGTTAAGTGTTCTGGTTGCCTAGAAAAACACGCCCTGAGATTAAGAGTCTAAAATATTATATATAATTAAAAATAAAAATTCTCATATTTATTTAATATTTAATCTTTTTATTTAACCTTGTTGTCTTCAAACTATACTTTAGATATGAGAATATGTAAAAACTATTAAAAATTCACTTTTATTTATTTTAAATAAATTTTGAGTATTACAATCTATATTTATGAAATATATTTTATATGCATGTGATATGAAATAGTAATAATAAATATATACAAATAAGTGTATAAATACATAAATAAATACATATAGGATCTAAAATACAAATAATATAGACCATAATCATTTTAAGTTATGGTAATATTGTTTAATAATTATATTAATATTATCTTAAAATGAAATACTTACAAAAACAATTGTAAAGTCAAGGATAGTCCAGAAGCTGCTGAAATATTTATAAAAGCCTAAAGCAACCCATTTCAATGCCATTTCTACACTAAATAGAACGCAAAATCCAAGGTTAGTCCAATAAAGTATGCTTTTTAAAAATTTATTTTCATCCAAATATATATCTTCGAAACAAAGTGTTATGCTTGATGCAAATATGAGAACTAGTACAATCCATTCAAATGCAGGTGTATCAACAAAGGATAAAACTTTGGTTCGAATATCCATCCACCACTGACCAAATGGTGTAGCAATACAATCATCACAGTAGTTGATCCTAAAACATAGTTTTTATGGAACTTTAATCAATAAAAGAAAATTGACATTTTTTAATTAATGTTATTTGGTATTTTTAATAACAAATACAAGTAAATAAAAAAACCTCTTGCTGTATTGCAAAGAAAATGAATAGAGAAAAAGAACCCTTAATAATCCTAAGTAAAAGCAAACTGAAAGGAATATAATAATGAACTGTTAAAAGGGAGGAATTATTCACAAAATATCATATAAACAAAGTGGCTCACGATTACGTTGAGTAAAATAAATATATTTATAAATGTACATTAAGTATCTTCAATCATGTTATTCTCAAGGTACAACATGTCTCATTAATTACTAATTGGCTGTATGTCTGACTAATTGGTGGAGTATGTCGTCACCTACTCAAGAAAGGCAGGATGATCGTTACCCTGATGGTGGAGGACAGTATCCGGTACATGGAGAGGTTGGTGGCGAGAGCCAGTATTCGCTTTTCCGGATTTTACTTTGCAATTCATAATAACAACAGATACGAGTGAGAAAGCGCTAGGGGCGATGTTGCCTCAGGAGGGCGAATGGGCATACGCATACCTTACAGAGACGGAAAGGAGATACAGCGCAATGGAGCAAGAACTCCAATAGAACTGGGAATAGTGTGGGCCGTCCATCACTTTCGACCATATGTGTTCGGCAGATCGGTCAAGGTACATACCAACCACAGACCACCCCAGTGGGTGGAAAAATTACACGCCAGAAGGCTCTCCTAGCGCCATATAACATGGAGGTACTATATAAAACGAGCAAAGAAAATGTTGTTGGCGATTGCTATCTCGAGCTATAACCATGAACTCCATGGAACAAGTAAATCGAGAGCTGTTTGGGGTCATGAGACTGTTTCTGCAGGAATGGATGCCCAGAGAGGAAGAACAGGATGAAGCGGGAGAAGGCGATAGGGAAGAATCGTTGCATGATGAGAGCTCGGCAGAAGAAAGACTGATAGGTATAGAGGAAATGAAAAAAAGAGTCAAATTATTTGGAAGACCAGAACCTCCGGATCGAGAACGACGATCTGGTCGTAGCCAGGCGTGAAAAACGACCAGATATGTAGAACGTTGAAGCCTAAAGAAATGCATTACCTGTACTTAGGGAATGAAACCGTTTGAGAAAAGATCAATCTACTATGGCGTACAGGACATTCATCCGTTGAAAACTAGAAACTGGTGGAAACCCTTCTGGAAGACGAACGAGAAGTCACCGTAGCGTGTCATCAGGGTAAGACAAATCACCGCGGAATCCCTGAGACTACATAAATAAAAACATACTTTTGGCTGGGGATGAGGAAGATGAAGTTTTAGGAAGCTTTGAGGCTAAACTACAACAGAAATCCACCTAAAGGGAGACAGAAGACACCTAATACAAATGCGCTGCTCAAAGATTTGCAAATTGACACATTCACATGGAAGGGGTACAAATGGGTGGCAATGGCTCACCATGTGCAGGAAAAGTCTTTGGAAGCAGTATTGGCAACTCCCCGCTTGTGTTTCCAGTTGTATGGATTTGCAGAATGCATCTCGTCGGATGGGGTAAGAGAATTCGACAACTCCTTGATGCGAAAAGGGAGGATGAGATTGGATTGACCCGTTCGGAACCTAGAGGTGGTAACTTAATGGTACATATTGTAGGAATCAAGCCTAGGGAGTACCAGATAATCGAGGGGGTGTTCTGCTGGGGATAGTCGGTGCCTGGCTCAGTAGTGTTAAGGTGGTTGAGTAAGATCTGGCTCTAATTGATGTTAGGTTCTCTATAGCAGAAGACCTTAATAATGCACGCTCAAATAGGTACGGTAGCTGTTTGGGCGGTGAATAATATCTTATATAGTTGTTACAAGTAACAATGAAGTTATATACAAATATTAATACACGGCGTTTGCCTAACATCAGTAGTAGTTCCCTTGTTAATTTTGGAAAAATCATTTCAGAAACTACTTATTTGCCTTCCTTAGTGTGTATGTGTATGTGTGTGTGGGTGGGTGTATGTATGTGCGCGTGTTCGTAGGTGCATGCGTCTGTATATAGGTGTGCGTATATATATGTACATGTATGTGTATGTATAAGTGTGTTATATGTACATGTGTGTTTATGTGCTCATGTATGTATGTGTGTATTGTGTGTGTATATATGTGGATGTATATATATGTTTGTATGTTTGAATATATATGTATATGTATGCGTATATATGTATACATGTGGCATAAAATAATCAATTGAATGTAGCTGGAAACTAATTGGAAGTGAATGGCGTTGATGACCAAGGAGGTTTTACGCCGTTAAACCAAACAGAACAGAACAGTTCCCTTTTTAGCTAATAGATTGCGTCCTGCCAGGCCATAGCGGTTTTGGCGGCTGTAGTAGTTACAGCATAGTGGTGTCGCTACAGTAACAACAGGGGAAATTGGAGATTAAAGTAGAAATAGAAAAATGTATAAATATCATCGGCATCTGAAGAGCAAGAGATCATGAGTTGGCTTAGGAAGGGAATATGAAAACATTTTTTTTTAAGAGGAGGACATGCAAGGGACAATCGAGAAAACTGTTATTCCGCTTACCTTATACTTTTTTTTATCAGTCTTTACACACACACATATATATATATATATATATGTACATAAAGTTAAGTATCGGTGAAAGCAAAATATCAAAAAAAGAGAAAAAGGAATAAGATCTAACCCCCTTGAACTGCTGTAACATACTAGCTTTATTGGGTTTGGTACATCTCTTTATATACATTCGATCAGCTGATCTGCCCAGTCAGCTGACATCGAAGTGACAGCTGACTCAGGCTGTAACTCCCCCCACCAGTTTACCAACAATCCTCGTAAACTAACACTATATAATATAATAACAATACAAACAACTATTTACAATAAAATAAATTCCTATACAATTATCATTTTAAAAAAAACAACAACTCATAAGCTTGCTGAAGTAACCACTATATATA
>NW_027111391.1:102135-107567 GCF_000696795.3 Halyomorpha halys
AAACTTAGGAATAAAATAAATAAGGAATAAATCTCTGTACAATAACATAAACAAGTTAAAATGAAAAAACAAACAATATTTACAAAATTCACAAACCAACCTAAAATAAAAAACATTAAATTGAATAAATAACTACATTTTTTTTATAATATATTCTAATATGTAATATAATCTGATAGTGGCTCACAATATGAGAACACTCCAGTTATTATATTGTCATTGCCAGAAGTTTTAACTCTTCAATATGGACGGTTCTCCTCTTTTTTGGTTCTGTTATACTCTCTACTGTAACAATATTATGATCTATAATGGTCATCATCCTTAATGGACCCTCGTATCGCTGTATCTCCTTACCCCTGTTAGACCCCAACTTTCTGTATACGATCGCCCCGATTTTGATCGCTCCAATCCTATCTGTGAACTTTAAATTCTCCCGAGCCACCCTATGAATTTTTCATTTTCCATTCTTCCCCTGGCCTTTTCCCACAACTTTCTTCGAGCAGCATGGTAGTTGTGTATTTCCTCTCCGTCTGCTGTCGTGTTCTTATAGTCCCGTCAGTGTCCGCGAAGGCCAAAAAGGATCTCAAATAGCGAAAACCCCGTAACTGTATGTACGGAATGATTGTATGCAGCAATCAGTTCCAGTCCATGGTCAGCCTGATATAGTCGAAGATGGTCACTCAACGGGCCTTGAAGCCGCTCTATGCCTCCTCTACTCTTGGGGTGCCCTGGTGTGTTGAGATACCATATTACGTCAAGGTCCTTCATTTCAGTTCGAATCATGGCATTGTCAAATTCTCTTCCTGAATCTGACGAGATGCGCTCCGGAACTCCGTAAAATTGAATCCACATTCGGAGAGATGTAAGCACTGCTACCAAAGACTTTTCCTGCACCTGGTGCGCCATTGCCGCATTACTGAAGAAATCAATTATGGTGATCCATTTAAATCCATGTGAAAGTGTCGACCTGTAGATCGTTGAGCGGTGCATCTACGGTAGGTGTCTCCTCTTGTCTGCCTTTTGGTGGGTGTCTGTCATACTTTGTGCATAGACAAACTTCGCAGTTTCCTACAACTACTTTGATTGTCTTCTTCAACCCCCACTAAAACTACCTTCTCTTTAACGCTTGCAGGGTCTCCGAGAATCCATGGTAATTGGTTTTGCCTCGATGATATGCGACAGTCACCTCTCTCTGGCCTTCGTCCTCCCGAACGGTTTCCACAATCAGCTTGCATCAGGCGAATGTTCTGTCCATTCCTATGTATTCATCACACCATAGCCGCTTGATCTTCTCCCAAAAGGTTTCATTTACCACATACAGGTGACATTTTTTTCCAGGCTTAGAAACATTATTCAAGGTTCTACATATCTGGTCGTTCTTCACGCTGCGACCAAATCGTCGTGATATTGTTCCTTCCATTCTTATTACACTCAACTAATCCAGTGGTTCTTGTCTTCCATATAATCTGCCGCCTCTTGTCGTTAATGATGTCCTCAAATTCCTCCATATCTATTGGCCTTCCTTCCTCTGAGCTCTCGTTAGACGGAGATTCTTCCTTATCGTCTTCCTCTGCCACATTCGGTTCTTCCTCCTGCCCTGGTGTTCACTTCCGCAGGAATTGCCTGGACGGTTCCCCGGCCTCTTCTTCTACTGCATTTACTGTTATTGCTCGAGATAACCAATCAGCTACCACATTTTCTTTTCCAGGTTTATATGAGAATTCCATATTGTACTGTCCCAATAACTCTAACGCGTATTCCTGGCCGAAGACTCCTTCAACTTTCCACCCATTGCAAGGGCCTATTATCAGTGTGTACTTTAAACATTCTTCCGTTCGGATGTGTTCACATGGGGCCTTAAGTGGTCAACAGCCATAATAATTTAAAGATCCCAGCAACCTTCGAACTCACAGGGCACTGCCATCTTCCATATAGCTGCGACTTTATCCGTGTCGGGTTTAATTCCTTCCCTGGAAATCATGTGGCCCCAACGACGATTTCTATCCTGATAATTTGAGCCCAAATTGCCTAATTCTCTGGAGTACGGAGTGTAAATTTTACACATGTTCTTCTTCGTTCCTACTGAACACTAGGAGATGGTCCATATATATCTGACATACAGATTCGTCTATTCCCCTCTAAAACTCGTCCACCAGGCGTTGGAAGGTTATGGGAGCATTTGGTGAGGCCAATCGGCATCCTTGTAAATTCGTAGTGTCCTCTCTCGAATGTGAATGCCGTCTTATGTTGGTCCTTTGGGTGAATTTTGATTTGATGATATCCGGCCTTCTAGTTCAATGTGCAGAATACCGTCGCGCCGCTCAGCCTGTCCCAAATGTCTTCAGATCTGGTGATTGGGTACTTTTCGTCTTTGATATTCTCATTCAGCTTCCTGTAATCTATCACCGCTCTGTACTTTTCAGTAGTTTCCCCTGGCGCGCTCTTCTTTTTAACCGCCCACAATGGACTATTGTATGGGGATGTACTATCAATAATTATTCCCTGGTGTTTTAAACTTTTGAGCTCTTCCCGGATGTGGTGATGTAGCGCATGCGGGTATCTCCTCACTTTCACATATGTAACCTTATCTCCTTTTAGTACGATCTTATGAAATGTCTTTCTGGTTGCCCCAAGCATATCCCCTTCTTCAAAAAAAATATATCTTCTTATTCTCTCCTAAGTCTCTGTCTCCAATCTTCAACTTGATTAATTGCTCCGACCCGTGAGCCCTCGGTTTTTCTTTGTCGATGACATGTGTACATTTTACCCCTCGACCTAATTCTCCATTTTCCCTTGATATTATTAACCTAAGCACCCACCTTCTCTAGCTGCTCACACCCCACAATCACTTTGTATTCCCCTGACATACTACCTACAATGTGTACCGGCAAGTTCTCCCTTATGATTCCCCACCGGTCCACCCCTATCTCCACCTACCCCTCTACGTTACCAAAGGGCCACCCAGGGTGATCAATTTACATTGGCATTTCTGAATCTTGGGTGTCCTATCTCCATCACACAGCTTATGCAAGGCTTCTCGGCACACGATGGTGTTGGAACTAGCAGTATCCACTAGGCACCTCACTCTTGCTATCTCTATAATAGGCAGACCGCCGCTCTTCTCCCTCACGTTATAATTCAGCAGTGTGCGGTTGCCCCTCCGCTGACAACCCCTTCAGATGTCTCGCGAATTTCTCTCTCCAGTCCCTCACCGCCATTCTCCTCAGTTCCCTCGGCTCTAACCTCTTGTTTCCAACCTATCCCCTAACTCGGTTCCGTGGTTCTTCACCTTCTCCAGTCTCTGACCTTCCCGATGTTTATAAGCGATTCTGTTATATCGTGTCAGGAGTTCTGCGGTATACTGCCCACTTGACTGTCTCGGTTTTTTCGTTTCTGTGATCATCATGAATATATCCTCCTATGGGGTCCACCGTCCTCCTTCGAATGCCTTCTTTAATCTTTATTTTATGACTCTCCATGGGTCTCTACATCTGCCTGAATCTGATTTACAATACTTCTTTTTACTCGGCAGACTACCTCTGCTTTCAGTGCTTTTGCATCCTCGCTGTCAAGTAGATCCTCCGACATCTTCGCTTCTATTCCCCCCATTAGGCGATCGCCCCCTTTTAAAAAAGATTTAATGCTCCGGTCTCTCTGGTGAATTTTTCTTGGTCCGACACCGCCTTCCTCAGGTCCTGGGCGGTTGCCGTATAGACCTTAATCCATTCTATTGTCGAGACATGAAATTGCGCTAAAGAGACTTCTGGCAATGGCTGAATCTCCTCCGGAGGTGGGTTGCTTGCTGCTAAAGTTTGGTTGACGGAATCGAGTTAGCCAAGGGGATAGAGTGGAAAAAGGAGGATGGAAACAAAGGTGGATGGAGGCGAGGAACTGGAGAGAGGAAGACGCGAGACATCTGAATGGGATTCGGTGGAGAGGCAACCGCACACTGCTGAATTATAATGTGAGGGAAAAGAGCGGCGATCTGCCTATAATAGAGATAGCAGGAGTGAGGTGCCTGGTGGACACCGGCAGTTTTAACACCACATGTGCCAAGAAGCCCTAGAAAAGCTGTGGAGAGAGGACACACCAGATTCGGGAATGTCAATGTAAATTAATAACCCTGGGTGGCCCTTGTGATGTAGAGGTGGAGGCGGAGATATGGTTGGCATGGTGGGGAATTAGAAGGGAAAACTTGCAGGTACATATGGTAGGAGGTATGCCTGAGGAATACAAAATAATTATGGGATGTGACCTACTAGGGAAAGTGGGAGCTTGGTTTAGGAATAGCAGGAGAAAATGGAAGATTAATTTGATAGGAAAAATCTATAAATATCATTTATCGGAAGAACTCAAGCTCTCGGGTTGGAGCAATCAATCAGGCCGAGGACTGGAAGAAGCCTTAGGAGGGAATATGAAGATATCTTTTTTAAAGAATGGAAGTGATCAAAATCGGGACAATCGTATTCAGAAAGTTGGGGTCTAACAGGGGTAAGGAGATACAGCGATACGAGGGTCCATTCAGGATGATAATCATTAGGGAACACAATATTGATACAGTAGAGAGTATAACAGAACCAAAAAAGAGGAGAACTGTTCGTATTGAACAGTTAAAACTTCCAGCTATGACAACAAGAGTGTCCTCATGTTGCCACAACCAGATTATATTTAAAAAGATGTAGTTATTTATTCCATTTAATGTTTTTTATTTTAGGTTGGTTTGTGAATTTTGTAAATATTGTTTTAGTTTTTTTTTATTTTAACTTGTTTATGTTATTTTACAAAGATTTATTCCTTATTCCTTTTATTCCTAGGTTTAAAGTATGTATACAGTGGTTAATTCTGCAAGCTTATGAGTTGTTTTTTTTTTAAATGATAATTATTTAGGAATTTATTTTATTGTAAATAGTTTTTCTTTGTTTTTTATATTGTTATTATGTTCTGTAGTATTAGTTTACGATTGTATTACAGAAAAATTAGTTATTAATGTAATTCTATTAATTGTTTTTTTTTTAAAGGTCTACTTTGACTTTTTTAAATACTGTTTTTTGTTCATTTTAGCTTATTTATGTATTGTATAAAGAGTTTTTTTAAATTTTATTCTTAGGTTTAAATTATGTATATAGCAATTATTACTGGGAGCTTGTGAGTTTTTACAATTATGTGTACATAGGAATTTATATTTATTGTAAATAATTTTTTTTTAATTGTTTTTGTTTTCTATGTTACTATATTGTATAATATTAGTTTACGAGGACTGTTCATAATCTGGTGGGGGGAGGAGGTTACGGCCTGAGTCAGCTGTTACTTTGATGTCAGCTGATTGAGGGGATCAGCTGATCCAATGTATATAAAGAGATGAACCGAACCCAATAAAGCCAGTATTTTACAGCAGTTCAAGCATGTCAGATCTTATTCCTTCTATATATATG
>NW_027111391.1:107677-118352 GCF_000696795.3 Halyomorpha halys
CTTAAGACTGATCAAAAATAAAATAATATAGAATTCAGTTGGCTGATAGGCCCTGTCAGCTTATATCGCAGTAACAGTTGACTGTAACTCCCCCTCCCCCCACCAGTTTATGAACATTTCTCATAAACACATTTATATACAAAAGAAAGAGACATATGAAAATACGATAATAGTAATTAGATAAAATGAACATTTCCCTTTAAAATAACAGAAGAGAAAATAACACTTATATACAGAAATAAGAGATAATACAAAATACAAAAAACATAAAAAAGAATTATTGAGAATAAAAACAGTACCTCAAAGATGAAATAAACAAGAAACATTAAAACATGACAAAAATTAAATAAATCAGAAAAAAAATTTAATTTTCAGTTACCTCTGATAGCAGTGAGGTGGAAAACAATCATAAGGTTGCTTGACTTGTTTTTTTTTTCCAAATCCAGGAAATGTTGCTAGATCATCAATATATTTACCCTCAGCATCTCTTTTGCCTCCAACAGTAAGCTCATCTACGTAGGAAACCAAAGTTAGCCAAGAGTTAACTTTTGCTGATCGACTTGCTTCTACCGTGCTTATAGAAGTTGCAGGCTTGGACTCTTCACTGGCTACAAGCATAAAGTGAAAACACTACTCCTCAAAAGTCAAAAGTGCTTATAAAGCTCAGCTAAAAGATAACCTCTTGTGCCTTAAATTTAAGTTAGTTATTATGATTTTTTTTATAAATAATCTGATATCAAGAATCACTTAATGGAAGTAATGACAAGCGAAAAGTGAAATAAATTGTTTATGTAAAAATAAAATAATAATTTGTAGGTCTCAATAAAAGCACTTAAAAGCTCTAAGTATGTGGTAATCTGAAATTTAAAATATATCATGCTTAAACTTAAACCAAATATTATAATTATTTTTCCCAAATTCTACAGTAATCATTCGTACATAGATATTCACATGTTCTACTAGTGCACTATCTACTAAAAAAGATTACTTATTCTAAAAATTTCAGAAAGCTATACTGAAACCAACTAGATATGTAGACACTTCTGCTATATAAGCTACAACAGAGAATATTTTTAATTGATACAGCTGATTTCTTTAAAATATTCGAAAGTCTAAACTGTATTGAACTCATAAATACAACACACAAATAATGCTAACAAAGCAGCAAACAAATGAATATTATTCAAGCCTAATTAAATATGAAGCAAGGTGAGCCAAAAGGCAAATCATCAATTATTTTCATCATAAATGATTAAATTTTCAAGGTCCTAAAACTCTTTATAAACTAGTATTCTTTACAAAAGCTATCTGTATTGACAGTGAATTGATAAATCAAGCAAAATGAAAAAGAAAAAAAATCAAAACTTTTAAGATTAATTATTTGGATACAAATAATAGTAAGAAAATTTTAATTTATTTAATTACTCCTATGATTAAAGATATCTAAAAATTAACTGTAAAAATCATATTGATACAGTAGTTAATAATACCATGCAGAGCATATTTCTAATATCCCATGTTTGTTTAAATAATTTATTTTCAATAAGGTGTATAATTCAGTATTAAATAATATATGATGATCTATACACAACGTGTATATACTAAAAATATAAAATGCTAGTACCATTATACACCAATACTATCTACATTTAAAAGAATAGAAAAGATCAACTTTTACAATTTCTTTCCTGAGCAGTGTATAATAGGAAAATAGATTTTCACATACAAATATCTGAGAAAAGATGTTTAAACTCACAATTTTATGGTATAAAAAATTTAATTTCAAAACCAAAAGTTTCAAACCTTACAAGAGAATTTATTCAGTTTATATAAAATTATGAAATTCAGTCAACATTATATGGTTGTTGTCAAAAAAAGTTCTGATTCCAAGGAACGGGGTCAATAATTTAGTATCTACACAAAAGATAAAGATCTTTTCAAGCATAACCTTAGTAAGTTACTAATTCAAATTTGTTAACAGACTAGTAATAAGTGCTAATAGAAATTATTTATAACCCCCCAAAAAATTAAATGTTTTAAAAATAAAATAAGTGAAAAGTGGCCTTTATAAAAATCTGTTGATTCTTTTCCATATCAAGTACCTGAATATGTATGTATTCAAATTTTACATAGTTATTTCATTTTTAAAAAAAATAAAATAATACAGCAGAAATTGTAATAGGGTCTGCTCTATCAAACCATTATCATGCATAATACAGTAAATTGAAAAAGTTTCTGTGAAAAGTATAGAGTTGCTACCATGTAGGTATAATCACAATAGCTTAGCAAGCAAATACTATTTGGAGGTCAATTGATGATTTTATTAATAAAACCAAATACCTGAAATCTATTGATTTACTAAATGTTAAATAAAAAGTAATGTTGCTGTCTGTAGCCAGGAGAGTTAAGGTGTCTACCTTAGCAACATCATTACTACAGCGGTGCTGGTTTGAATCTGGCCTAGGGGGAGTCTACTTTTATTTTTTAGCGGTCCCATGTAATGAAATATTGATCCCCCAACATGGTTAGAATAGGATAACTTGTAGATAACTCGCCATCTCCCCACCCATTTATCAGAAATGACTAGGCAGGAGGTAATAAAAAAATTATAGAATCTTTTCAAAGAACAAAACTGTATCTCACCTTCAAAACTTTCTTTTCTAGTTGCCAGAGCATAAGAGCGTCGGTGGATTAAGTTACTGACAAAAGGAGAGTCCTTTCTTACAGGTTCAGTAGGAGATTCATCAACTGGAGGAAGCAGTACAGGAGCAGTCAGAGAGGGAGCAAAACTTAAAGCTTCTTTCATTATTCTTGCATACAATGCATCCTCCCATTCTCCAAGGCTGACTCTCGGTTCAAATGGACATTCATCTTTTTTTGTTTTAGGCAAATTTTGTACTTGTAAAATTTCATAGGTATTGTTACTTTCAGTAGGAGAACCAAGCTTGTCTCCTCCATTAATGAATGCATCATGTTTTAACAGAGTTCCACTTTCTGATTCAACTATAATATGAAATGGATCGTGATCTATATTTTCTTTGTCTGATTTCTCATTTTCCTTATCAACTTCTTTGACATTTTCTTTTGCATATTCTTGTATTCCATATTCTACATTCTCATTAGAAACTAATGTTGTCTCTTTAGATACATTTAGGGTTTCATCTTCAAAGCATATTTTACTTGGTGACTGTTCTAACCTAAAGTAAAAATGTAATAAAATATTTAGAAGCTAAATTTCAATCTTATAAGTAATAATATTAATGTTATGGGTTTTTATTTAACATTGCGTTGGTCTCTCATATTGGTTGATTTCAGAGAATAATTGTCATCATAATTTTACAAACACTTTTCTTTCAACTCCTTTTGATTTTCATTTAATTATTAAAAATTAAATTTTACTCATTTACATACTAAAGATATACATGCGTTAGAACAACTATGATGGATATTATAACTATTTTGGAGATAAAGACAGTCTACACATGCCAGTGTAACTGAAACAATAAAAAAAAAATTTAAAAAAAAAATTGTTGTGACCAGCTAAAAGTGGGAACAAAAAGGTAGTCCACAAATCTAGGATAGAGTGAGATAAAAATTAAAATAAATAAAACTATAGCTAAATTGCCATTGACACAATGTTTATTTATTATTGAAGGCTTGATTACTTAAAATTCATATCCATGACAATTTAGTCATTGTTATTTAACTAATTTTTGCCCAACTCTGATTCAGAAATGAATTATATAAAGATTTTAAGGTATCAAAAAGTTCAAATCCACAAATACTAAAATCTGAGAAGACAATTATGGAACCAAATATATAAAAAAAAGGTAAGTTCATTCTAGAATAACTGAAAGAAAACCGAAACCTGAAAGCAGAGACAAGACTATCATCATGAGTCAATAATAGTGTAAAAAGGTTTACCCCTTCCCTATTGAGGATCATCCAAAGTATAAGAACCTTACTGACCTATAATCATATTATATAATTTATAATTGAAGAATTAACAGCTACACTTTTGACTATCGTATTTTATTAAGACCTTTTTGGGTTTACGATTTACATGTTTCACTGATCCTAATTTAATAGATTCAAACCATCCTTCCTAAAATAGATCAAAATTCTGAACAAATAAGTAGTGTGAAAACAGAAAAAAAAAAATGCCTACTGCTAATGTATAGATGAGGTATAAATTAGTAAACACATTTTTATCATCATAATCTACAATCCTCATTACTGCATAGCACCAACAATAATGGTTGACTTACTAAATACCCAAACTAACTGTTATTAACTGTCTTGGGACTGTGTCTGGGGGACTTGATCCATACAACTAACTTACTGGAACTGACTGGAGACTTGGTCCAAGTTCCTAGCATAATCCCTAATGCCCCCATCATATACAATAATGCCTGTACACTTAATTCCTACTGATACAACAATTCAGCAACTAAAATAAATAACCAATATCTGTATTGTATTATCAATGTCCAATAAAACATAGAGGTATTTCTATTTTTTTTCGTTTGTCATAAGGTGGCCACAACAAATGATGGTAGGGTTTTGATAGAAGTTCAGTGCTGGATAAGATGACTTCTTTATAATAATTCCTCATAATTATTTCTGCTTCAAAGCTGCACTTACATTGACTTTAAATTTTTTCTCTTCGGACATTATCATAGTTATTTTGATCATGATCACATTTAATATAGTTTTCTGTTTAATCGTATTGTCTATTTATTGTAATTAACGTTTAATGAATTTAACAAACAATTAAATAACTTGCAATAGATTTCATATAATATAATAGTAATCACTAATATAATTTCAGTAGCTTCTGAGAAAGAACTGAGACAAAGACATACCAACCTCTTGCTTGATTCTTTCTTACAATGCCTGATACTGGTTAAAAACTTAAAGAAATGAATTTCTTTTTTAATTGTCACTACCTTTCTTTTTATGTTCAAAAATAATTAATGACTAGTTTTAGGCCTTTAAAAACTTAATTTACTTTGTAGAATAACATGTTTTTCACTGTTGTATATCGTCAGTTATGAGTGAATGGTAATTGGCGTCTTTATGATTTATATTGTACTGTTCTAGTCTGTTAAGAAAAATTATTCTTATTTTAACATATTCCACTTACAAATGATTAAATAAATGTTATTCATCAACATAATGCATAAATAAACAATTTAAAATGTCTAATAATCCTATATCTCAAAAGAATTATTTATAAATTTCTTTCTCTAAAATTCTTAATTTAGGCTTATGGAATAAATTTAACGTTATACATATTAAACACATACATTTTATGTTATCATTAAAATAACGATGTTTTCTCCACACTATTAATATTAATCAACTTTTTCTTATATTATCAATGATATTTATTTTTATTAATGATGAAATATATTATTAATATGACAAATATTTTATTTTGAATTACTCAATTACCAATGTCTATGTTCCATTCATGGTAACAGTTAATAATTTTTGTTATTGTTTAAAACAACACAACAGTATATATACAGCCACCACCACTAGTAAAGCAAAATAAGGTAAAATGCACTCTTGGAAAAAAATATAGACATTAAATGGTTTAATTTATTTTTTTATTAAAATAAAATGTGATTTATCAATTGGAAATCAATTCAATAGTACAAGTCTAAAACTGAGAGAGAAAAGTCTGACCATAATACAATTAATCATTCATAACAAAATATTCACAATAGATGCTAAGATTAAATCAATTATTCAAAAATTCTTACTGTTTATTAGGTGATAAGTCAACATTGCATGAGGGATTGGATTTCTGTTCCTTTATCATTTCTTTAACTAACTCTTCTAGCTTTAAATTTGGCTCACTATCATTAGGTTCTTTTTTTTTGTGCTTCCTTATAATAGAACGTATTCTCTCAAAACTACGAGCAATTTTTGAATGTTCTCCTACTTCCTGAAAAATAAAAACATGTTAAAACATAACAATAATAAGCTTAACCACATTATATATGTTGGATGAGAAGCAAAAATACCACATTTCACAAAATAAAAATTCTAATATCCCAGTTTCTAATTAAAAACTATCATTAAATTAATTGATATCCTATAATATTGATGAAACTGTCAGATCTAGTTCAAATTTAAAATGGCAAAAAAAAAACTGTCAGTCTTATCTTAACCCATACTGTGATTTGCTAACAAAAACCATGATTCATAAATTTATTTAGTTACTTTATAATGAAAATTAATGGAAAATTTAAATTAATCTATATTGAAGAAAAAAATGTTATTTTTTTAAAAACGTTGAATGATCAATAAAGAAACAATAAAGGCTTTTTAAAAGTATATCATATTTTTTGGAAAAATATAATATAAAAACATAATTTATGTATTATATTTTTAATGAAGAGTTAATAGCTCACAATAGATTGATATGAGGAAAATATGGTTGAGGGTGTGGCCAGAAAAGATAAATAAATAAGTTTTGTTTATTTTTGTATCTTTGCTTATAACATCCCAGACCATCTTCTTCTCATATTATATTTTTATTTATCTCTATTAACTTTTTTTACTAACTCATAAAATTTTGTTGAAATGATATTTTTCTTTGCCTTTACCTTTCTTTTTATTTAAAATACATATATGATAATGATAAAAAACTTGTCATCGTGCTGATGTGAAAAGTTTTACAAATTATAGCTGTTATAAAGTAGAAAATTAAGTAATTCAATGAATATACAAAGAAGAAGTTCTCATGATTTAAATGCTGATGAAAAACATACAAATTCATAAATGCATATTTTTATTTATATCTCTACATTTTAAAAAAGAATCATATCATCATAGATGAGACAGTGAAAAACCTGCTAAATTATATACAAAAAACAAAAATCAATCATTTCGGACGGAATTTCAGACTATTCCTTAAACCTTTCTCCTCATGGAATTCTCTCTGGCATTTCTTGCAACTATATTTTAAGGCTTAAAAGTATATAGGTTTTCATCATTATAGTGGCTACCCCACCTCCAGCTATTTTGCCCCACTAAAAGCTATTTTGTACACAACACCCTTGTACTACATACAATGATGTCATGATCATATTACCTTTAGATTTAAATTATCTTAAAACTTCTATGAAGTAATAAAGTCTCAATAGAAACAAAATTAGACCTCCCTGAGGAGAGGACTATGCTAGAAACAGGATTGAAATTATTGAAACTACATTCAACACAACTGTTAAAATACTGGACTTAAGGAGAATAATATTTTAATAGATGACAAATTTTTATTGATAAAAATTTTATGTACTTGCCAATTACTTATGAGGATTTAAGGAATAGTTTATTGAACTAGAAGAGATAGTTAAAATCTTCTAACTCATGATTAATGAAGACAGAACAATATATTACAAGTGGGGCATCAAATTTTAAACAACAGAACATTTTTTGTTCTGTTTAACTCAAAATGTTAGTAACAGATCATTAGAAAAAATAAATAAATCTTACTTCAGACAATGTAAAAAATTTAAAAGTAGGTTCATCATCAATGACAATTAACAAGGGCCAAAATATTGATCCACATTTTTAGAAGAATAGCTTATAGTTATATAATGTAAATCCACTGAAGAATATGGTGGTTACAACTGGTGAACAATAAAGTTTTTCTTTTACAAGAGGAGATAGGGTGTTTTAATTTTTTGTTAGAAGTTTATTTTTAGATTTAAATACAAAAGAGTTTGTTGGTATTAACTTTGATAATTTTATAAACTTTCTATTAAATATACAATACATATTTGCTAATAATTTCAGAGAATCAAAAAAAGAAAAAATTGTTAACGTAACAACAGAAAAATTGTTGATCATTTCCAAGAGGGCTTTCATGCATCAAGCTGGAATACATATTATGACATGCTATAGCATAGAAATTCATTATTTCAAAAGAGTAACTAGCATTACATCATACATTGGCTATTAAGAAGCAAGCATATTGCTATATAACCTATAATAATAAAGTAAATTGTTTATCACTTTAATCCCATTAATTCAAAGATTAATATTAGTTATCTATAAAATGGTTTGGGAATTCTAATATTATAATGTAGAATTTAATATTTCCAATCGCTAATTACAATCAACCAAAATTTATATTGAATCACTAAGGTAAGATGGATATTTGCCTGATTTCAAATAAAACTGGGGGTTAAAGTTAGTGCTCGGTATAAATATAAGTTTCGTAGACTGAAAGACAAATTAGGTGATGCCGACTATATTTATACTGACGGCTCCAAAAATTACTTAGGTGTCGGGGCCTCAATTGTGTGCAATGATCACCAGTACCTATTCTCTTTATCACAGATATGTTATAAATGGTTGCAATCAACAAAAGCTTAAATGTTTTTCACACTATAAAACAAAAACTGGTTATCTGTACTGACTCTTTGTCAGTCCTACTTAAGCTTAAGAAATATTTTTTCATCTAACCCACTAAACCAAAACATATATTACTCATTACAGTCCGCTAACAGAAACGGTATTTCAGTGTTTTTCACCTGGGTCCCTGGACACTGCGGAATAGCGGATAATGAACTGGCTGATAGGGCAACAAAAGTGGTGATTTCTAAAGGAATTCCATATCGTGAAGTGCCATTTTATGATTTCATTGCCCTCATAAAGCAGAGGATTAAATTGGAATGGAAACAAATGTGGGAAAATGTTTCCTATAACAAATTAAGGGAAATTAGAAGGGACCTCTCCCCCTGGATATCATCAACTAGAAATATGCGCAAAGAGGAGGTGATTTTGACACACCTTTGAATAGGTCATATGTGCCTGACCCACAGTTACCTTATGGTCAGCGATCCTCCTCCTGTATGCCAAATTTGCGGAACAGAACTGACAGTTAAACACATTTTGACTGAATGCCAAGCATATGACTCCCTCAAATCTTTAAATGATATACCGGAGGATCTCCATTCCATCTTGCAGGATAACAAACAAACCGTAGATAAAATTTTCTAGTTCCTCCATCATTCCGAGCTCTATAATAAAATTTAATCAAGTGTTACCTCAGGTCCCCATGTTGTAATAGTTTCACATTTTAATATAATGGTAGTCATGAATCCGGATCCTTGCCCACGTGCAGGGGTACAGCCCAAAAGTTTTAAATTACAAGTATAGCCTTTACTATTTAGGAAATTAAGGCAAAAATGAACCATACATGGTTAGTGTCTTAAATAAAAAAATTAAAAAAAGTGGTGCTCTAAGCAATAGAGAGATAGAAAATATAGATTAGATAGGTTTCCAAAATAAATCTGCTTTTTTGGAGGTGTTCAGAAACCACATACATTTTAATATCATGCATAAATTTCTGATTCCTGATGGGAACTCATCAAGCTGAACTATTTATTTTTATTAAAATCACAAGAATGATAGAATGATTTCAAGTACCACAGACCCCCACTGATACTAGATTGTACTATTTATGTAACAATTGGATAAATCTAAAAAAAACTGTATTTAACCAATTCATTTCTTTATTTTAAGACTAAATCATTGCATAGAGTGTAATCATCAAATCAAAAACAAAACAGAAACTGTAACCTAATTTGTTTAAAAATTGTAATTATTAATAAAAATGGATAATAGGAAGTCAGGCTATCCACATTTTTTATTATTATACAATACTGTTATATTAAAGACTAACTTATATCCTGAATATGAAATATCCAGACATACCTTGTACACACCCAATTATCTAGCACTTGATTATCTATGGAACCTATGAACAATAGAAAAATGCAAGCAGCAGTGTGTTGATGCTCAAGGGTTATAAATTGAAGACTTTTAGCTCACTATACGAGTTTCATATATTTTTGGTGCAAGAACAGTTTTAGAACTTTGTAAATCCACCCTGTATGTGTATTTTCACGCCCTTCAGATCTGAGACCACTGAATTTTTTTGTTTGGGATGAAATTAAACAAAATGTCTATGCAAGTCCAGTCAATGACCTTAATTCTTAAGAATAGTTGAAACTAGCGAAATTGATGTTGTGGAGGAAAGATGTAGATCCTGTCTTATTGCTCAAGGTAATCAATTGGAATAACACTTAATATGAATGTTAATATTGACATTACATTAATAAAGGAGTTAGAAATTAAAAATACGTTTTGCTAGTTATTTACTGAGCCCTCTTTATAAGATTCTTCTCAGTTATTCTATGAATTTTTAAATATCATGTCGATTTACTCATACATTATATATTTATGTGTTTTTTTTTACGAGGTCGGTGGAAATCATCAAAAGACACGGATAGGCCCGTACCTATCCGTGTGTGGGATTTTTACCCACTAAAACCACCGCCTTACACCTGTCGGGGTTGTCTGGTCTTAGGCGATTTCTCCAGCCTGATATATCTTTACAGAAGGCCCACGACAAGGCGTATTCATTGTAAGTTAGGAACGGCCGTGCCAGAGGATGAGCCCTGGACACTGACGCAGGTAGAGGAGGTCTAGCTAGGTGAGAGAGTCTGAGGCAGAGTAACAGTTCTAGTTGCCGAGATGAAGCGGACGGACTAGAACTGTCATGATAGGAGCCAGCTTACTAGTTCCCGAGATGAAGCGGACGGACCAGTAAGCTGATAAGGCTAGGTGCAGCTCTAGTTGCCGAGATGAA
>NW_027111391.1:120037-126162 GCF_000696795.3 Halyomorpha halys
CTACCCCATGGGTCTGCATCCACCTCATCACAGAGTTCTCTCCAGCACCGTCGTTTGCTTTCTTTAATGGCTTGTCGGAGGTTCCTTCTAGCTCTACTGAGCTCTTCTTGAAGAACTGAAAACTCCGGTAGACGTCTCGCTCGCTGGTAACGTCTTCTTGCTTGGTTGCCGGCGAAGATCGTCAATAGTATTTGTCCACCAGTACACTGAGGAATGATGTTTGCCAGGCTTTGAACGAGTCATAGCTGCATCACAAGCCCCACATATAAAAGAGGTCAGTATACGCGCCTTTTCCTCGGCTGACCCTTTAATTCACACTCATCCTCTAGCATTAAAGTGAATGAAGCGTCATCAAAAGTTTTTGTATTCCAGCCATTAGTCCTCCATCGACAACTCTTCTTTCTTGTAGAAGTGTGATCAATATAGCCTGGTGTTCACTGTTTGTATAAAATCTAGAAACTTCCCAAGTAGCGATCCGATGCATGCGCCCACTGACAAACGTCAAATCAATGATTGACGATCTTCCTGCTCTTGTAAACGTCGGATTTGTTCCGGTGTTCATAAGGATCATATCATTTAGTTGTGCGAAAGCTTCCAAGAGAACTTCACCTCATCGATTTGTTATTCTACTTCCCCATTCCGTTGCCCATGCGTTGAAATCACCAGCTATGATAGTTGGATTATGGCAACTAGCCTCTATGACAATGCGATCCAACAAATTCGCAAAGTCTTCTATTGTGATGCTGGGATAGGCGTAGCAGCTAAAGATATACACATCGTTGATCTTCGCCCATACAAAGCCAGAGTGCGCTGTACTATTCACTTCCTGAATACCTTGGGAATTACAAGCCCAAATAGCAGCTTTACCACTGGCATCGGATACCCACGAGTTGCCATCCAGATTTTTATATTGTTCGCTGAGAATAGCAACGTCAATGTGCTGTTCCCGCAGCGTTTGGTAAAGGAGATCCTGAGCAGCTTCGCAATGGTTCAAATTCAACTGGTGTGTTTGTGTGTGTGTGTGTTTGTGTATATATATGAATTAGGACTAGCAATACATATAAATCAAAATTTATATGATATTAATTCAAATATACCCCAAAGTTTAAAGTGTAGGAATAAAACAGACACCAAGAAAATAAATCAACATTTATTTACATAATGAAATAATCTAAGAAGTAAAAAAAACAAACTAATTCAGGTAACATAAGAACACATTATCCTGAAGATAATGAAAAAAAAATTTAAAGTAAATACACAAGAATAAGATACTTAAAATAAATAGTGAGGAGGAGGAGATAGTGCAATGATGGACTTGAGAAGAAAGAAAACTATTCAAGAGCAGTGAAGACTAATTAAAATGGTGGTAAAAATAGGTAATTCATTAGATTTGGTAATAAAATTTCAGTTTATGAATGTTATCAAAGGTTTATGTGTATTACAATACTTTTTGAATAATGGTATTGTAACATAGAATAATCATTAATACTATAGTCAGTGTTCCTAGCAGTTAATCTCCATCAGTCTTACCTTCAACATAATTCCTATAGCAATTAATACAAGTCTTAATAATATTTTATCAGTTAACTCTAGTTATCATGACTTTATAAACAGATCTATAAACTACATCGATCATGCAAGATTAAGGTGTTAAAAAAGAATAATTCAAGGTATATTAAGAGAACAATTAAAATGAATTTCAAATATTATTTTGAAACCTAAATGACAAGTTTTATTGAACCTAGCCAAAAATTAATTTATTTGAAATTATATAAATTACCATACTGTTCAAAGATTGAAAAATGATTCCAACATATTATGAAATTCATCTTTTCATATTACCTAATAACAGCCTCTTTTACCAGATCCCTTATTCTGGAATTCCATCTTTTTATTGTATCTATGACATTTGATAATGAAAAATACATTTATAGACATATTCATCATTGTACTAGAGAGAAATTTAATACAATATTTTTTATTATCACTTTATCATTTATACACAGTGTAATCAATATTTACATTATCACGAGTTTCTAAATACATTATTTTAATTCTTCTTAAATAAATGATGATACATTGTAAAAAGATTATCTAGATTTTACTAGATCTATTGAGACTGACAGATTAAATTTGAATAAAATATCTGACAGTAACCCATCTTCTTTCCTATTGCTCAGTCCTTTTATATCAATTTTCTTGAAAAAAAAATCTAATGGTCTTTTTGGAAACCTTATTTAAAAACATAATTAATGGTCATTTTCAAGACATCTATTAATAAATACTGAGTCATAAATTAAATAAAAATATGATGGGAGTGTGAAACCATATCAAGTGTTGTTCACTAGCAAATAAGAAAATAATTCTTGTTTATTAAGGAATACAGACACAGGAGACTAGTCAGCTGACTAGTCAGATTTGGGTTATACTACACATAAGGCAGACAAAACTGGTTAATCTATGATAGGTGCACAAACTAAAGATATTTTAGTTGCCTTGTCAATTCCTTATAAAGCCTGTTTATTTTAATCAAAACCTATTAGGTATTTAGAAAATCTTGCCAAGAAGTGCTATTGCTCTCATTATGAAAAGAAGAATAATGGAGAACAGGAAGAAAAATCAAGCATATTTTGTTTTAATTTTCTATTCCAATCTTCTTTTGTTCTTCCAAGAATTTCTTCCAAAGAAATGGGTAGAAAGGATGGCTTACCTAGAGGGCAATCGATGATGGATGTTGAAGAACCAGGGTGGACGAGGATTTTGTACAATCGACCTAGGATTACTGCGCTGTCCTGGAGAAGAAGAGAGCACAAGGATAGCGGTAGGAGAAAACGCTGAAAAGAGAAAGAAGATTAGGGCAAGCAAAATCTAGAACCAACAGCCTGGCGAGAGAACCGCAATCATCTTGGATGCGGCCAAGTTAGGCAACTGTTGGCTCAATGTCCCCGAACTCGGTGTGAAAACGAGGGACATATAGCAAGATAATGTCCCTATGTGTACCGTAGGTAGGAATCGGGCCAGGTGGAACCGATGGGAGTCAACGTCCAGAGTCTAAGGCGAAGAAGAGTACAACAAAGAACCTTGTGGACACCAGCAGTTCCAACACCAGCATACACCGAGAAGCCCTAGAAAAGATGTGGAGAGGAAAGGGGACACACCAGGTTTAGGAATATCAGCGTAAATTAATCACCCTGGATGGCCCTTGTGAGGTAGAGGGAGAGGTGGAGATAGGGTTGACACGGTGGGGATTAGTAGGGAAAACTTGTCGGGTACATACCGTAAGGAGTATACCGAGGGAATACAAAGTGATTGTGGGATGTGATCTGCTAGGGAAGGTGGATGCTTGGGTTAAGAATATCAAGGGAAAATGAAGAATTAGGTAGGGGGGGGGTGAAATATACAAATGTCACCTACAGAGAAAAACCGAGGGCGCACGGGTCGAAACAATCACTCAGAATGAGGACTGGAGATAGAGGCTTACGAGGGAATATGAAGATATTTTTTTAAAAAAGGATACATGCTCAGGCCAACCGGAAAAACGGTCCATGAAATCACACTTAAACAAGACAAGGTCACTTATATCAAAGAGAGGAGATACCCGCAGGAACTATATCACCACACCCGGGAAGAGCTTAAAAGTTTAAAATATCCAGGAATAATTATTGATGGTACATCCCCGTACAATAGTCCACTGTGGGCGGTAAAAAGGAAGAGCGCGCCCGGTGAAATTACCGGAAAGTACAGGTTGGAGATAGATTACAGGAACCGATACCCAGATTTGAAGACATTTTGGACAGGCTGAGCGGGGCAACGGTATTCAGGAAATCGGACCTAAAGGCTGGATATCATTAAATTATAATGCACCCTAAGGATCAACATAAGATGGCATTCACATTTGAGAGGGGCCTCTATGAATTTACAAGTATGACGTTTGGACTCATAAATGCTCCCATAACCTTTCAGTGTCTAATGAATGAATTTTTAACGGGAATTGACGAATCTGTATGTCAGATTTATATGGATAATCTACTTGTGTTCAGTAAGGAGGATGAACACGTGCAACATTTACACAGCGTTTTCTATAGAATTAGACAATTTGGGTTCAAACTGTCAGAAGACAACTTTTTTTCCAGTTTTTGAGTGGAAACTCTAACATACGGTTAGACAATAAAACAAATTTATGTGGAGGATCTCCTAGTTAGGCAAATTGGGTTCAAATTATCAGGGGAGAATCATCGTTGGAGCAGGAACAAATAGTGTTTTTGGACAAGATGATTTCCAAGGAAGACGTTAAGCTCAACACAGATAAAGTCGAAACTATACGGAAGATGACAGTGCCTAGGGATGTGAAGGGAGTTCGAAGGTTGCCGGGAACTTTAAATTATTACCGGAGATTTGGGCCGAAAATGGCTGGGAACCCCGTCTCAATCAACAACCTTCTGAAGAAAGGCAGGAAGGTGATCATCACTCCGCTGGTGGAAGACAATATAAGGCGGTGCATGGAGAAGCTGCACCAGGAGACGGTGCTTGCTTTCCCAGACTTCACTCGGCAATTCACTATCACTAGCGAATGAGTACGCGCTGGGAGTGGTGTTGTCTGAGGAGGGTGAAGGAGATCGCCCAGTGGCGTACTCCAGTAGGCGACTGACAGAGACGGGGACCAGATACTGTGCGCTGGAACGAGAGCTCATGGGAATAGCGTGGGCTGTTGAACACTTTAGACCCTATGTGTTCTGGATAAATTTTAAAGTACACACTGACCATATGCCCCTGAAATGGGTGGGGAAGTTACAATATGGAAATCACATATAAACTAGGCAAAGAAAATGTGGTAACTGTTGGTTATCTCGAGCCATGACAGTGAACGCCTTGAAGAAGACAAAGGGGAACCGGCAGGAATAAGACAGTTGCTACGAGAATGGACGCCGAGAGAGGAAGATGAACAGAATGCGGCGGAGAAAACGATAGAGAGGAATCTTCGTCTAACGAGAGCTCTGAGGAAGGAAGACCAACAGAAATGGAGGAAGTTGAGGACATCATCAATAATTAGAGGCGGCAGATAATATGGAAGACGAGAACCACTGGATTAGTCAAAGTTGATGTAACAAGTATGGGAGGAGCAATATCACGACAATTTAGTCGCAGCCAGGCGTGATAAACGACCAAATCTGTAAGACGTTGAACAATGCTTCCAAGCCTGGAGAAAAACGACATCTGTATGTTGGGAATGAAACCATTTGGGAGAAGATCAAGCGGCTATGGCGTGATGAACACATAGGAGTGGACAGGACATTCGCTCGATGCAAGCTGATGGTGGAAACCCTTCGGGAGGACGAACGCCAGAGAGAGGTGACTGTAGCATATCATCAGGACAAAACAGATCACCGTGGAATCTCGGAGACCCTGCAAGCATTAAAGATATTTTTGGTGGGGGATGAAGAAGACAACTATAGAAGTTGTAGGAAACTGCGAAGTTTGTATATGCACAATATATGACATACACCCACCAAGAGGGAGACAAGAAGAGAGACCTACCGCAGATGCACCGCTCAACGATCTACAGGTCAAAACTTTCACATGGAGAGAATTTAAATGGATCACCATAGTAGGGATAAAAGGCCGGTTCTGGGACAGTGTCAATGAGTCAAATTGGACTTTGGACCCTAGCCTCGAACCAGCCTTAACCACTCTCGTGACCTTGGACTTTGGACCCTAGCCTCGAACCTACCTTAACCACTGGTCACGTGACCTATGAGGGGGGGGGTTTGAATTTAAATTTTTACTTCGACCTACCCTTAACCACTCACGTGGTCTGTCACGTGATCATTAGGCAGCCAATGGGAGGCTAGTATTTGGTCACGTGACCCCATGGCGGGAAATTTAAATTTAAATTTAGTTCGACATAACCTTAACCACTCCCGTGACCTTAACCTTTGAGCCTCGACCCTACCTTAACCACTGGTCACGTGACCTATGGCGGGGGATTTAAATTCAAATTTACGTCATTTTATTTTTATTTTGTTTACCCCCACCACCCATCGAAGGTAACCGCTTCTTATATTATAACCTCCGTACGCCATTTTGGAGATAAATAGATCTGTTACTAAGTAGGACATTTTAATCTC
>NW_027111391.1:126492-126785 GCF_000696795.3 Halyomorpha halys
AAACAAACAATGTAAACACTCTTATCTTTTAATACTTCCGACTTTGAACTATAATACTTTCTATATATGTATCTATAGTTGACCGTAAAAATTGATATATAGGGAGATTGTCAGGGTAGCGGTCAATAGTATTGACTATTGATATATTATATGCGGTCAATAGTATTGACTATTGATATATTATATGCGGTCAATAGTATTGACTATTGACCGCAACCCTGACCATCTCCCTATATATAATACTTTCTATTTTAGTTTCTTCAGCGTATATCAACAAAGTAATATTTAATTCC
>NW_027111392.1:0-2220 GCF_000696795.3 Halyomorpha halys
ATTAAAAAAATTAAAATCGAAGAAGAGTTATAATTTATAAAGAAGGCGATGTGCTTTTAAAAATTCAAACACTCGTGTAATTTTAGCTTCCTCATCTGTGAGAGCTTCTGATAAATTTGGGGTCATATATTAAGTTATTAATATTATTTATTTTCACTTATCAATGTATGTAATGGAAGTATTGTAATTGTAAAAAAATACGATTCCCAGTTTTAAACGAAAAATTTGTCAAAGTTCAAATAACGGAGTTTTATAAATTAGACAGAGTGTGTAATTGGTTAGCTCTATAACAAAAGTTTGTATGATACTGAAATTACTTATATCTGGTAGGCATATCTCTAGGATGTTTCCAAAACATTTCCCCTAAAATCGACTTTCCGGAATGATCTATTTTAATGTTTTTTGACAGTCTAAATTTAAATTTTTTTTTTCATCATAACTAAATTACCTACAATATATCATCACTGAAATAATATTGTTATCCTTAAATTGTGAATAGTTAAAAGGACTTATTATAAAGTACCTTAAATTTTGTTTATTTCAGATATTTAGCTACTCTTCTTGTTAGTAGTAATAAAAAATGGCTAAGTATAAACTATCTAAGATTTAAATAATTCACCTAAGAAGAAAAAAACAAATAAATATTTTCTCATAATGAAAATAAATAATAATAATAAGTTTCGTTAATAAGTTAATAATTTATATGTGGAAGTTTTCCTGTTTCCATAGTCTTATGGTAATAGTCCGTTTTAAAATTATTCTGTTGTTGTTTTCATTAAAAACCGTTAATATTAATTTTTTTTTAGTTGTTCCACTTTTAAAATACACTTTTTTGAATATTCAATTTAAATATGGTTGTAATGTATATGGATGTTGATTAAATATTTAAAAATTATAATTATTATGAATAAATATGAAACGAAGATATTACAGGTGGCAAGCATACAAGTGAACTTAAACAGCAAAGAAACTATTTACTTGAAACCAAAGTTTGGAAACACTTTACAGGTCTTCTGCAGGGCCCAAGCCAGCAATTAAGTGTAAAATAAATTTACTGCTCGCTGAAAAGTTGCTCAGTTCACATCTTAAATTAATTTTTAAAAAATTGTAATAGTTTAATATTTTTATTAAAAAAGTTATAATAACTGATTGTTGGATAATATTAGTTTTATTTAAAAAAAATATGAAATGCCATCAGGAACACTATTATAATTTTAATTTAATTTTTATAACCCTCCAAGATATGAATAAAAATATAAATGATTAATGTGTGTTAACTAGAGCCAGAATCTATGATTGATTACAATCAGAAAATTAAGAAAACGTACTTCAATAAATATGGTGCTATATCTGTTCAATCGTTTACCAGAAGAACTAATAAATAAATCAATCAGAAAAAAAAAATTAACGAGGTACTATATATATATATTTAATATTTATTTAATATCTGCTTAACTTATCACTTTGAACAGCCCTGATGAAGCCCTGCAAGGTGGGGCGAAACGTCGGACATTAAATAGTTAGAAACTTTTTGTTTCTTTTTTACCGCAACCCTGACCATCTTCATATATACATATATTTGACTGGGTACTTTCTTACTTCTATGATTCTCCATAACTGATTTTGATTCACCAAACGACCATACCAGCCTGTAGTTTTTCTTAATTCCGCTTAATCAATTCTATTCATTATATCACGATTGAAATTAACTGTATATAAGTTAATTTAATTACGTATATTATTTATTTAGGTATACTTAGAGTCTTTTATCATTTTGTATACTTTAGCTGCTCTTTTGTTTTATTGCTCCTGGCTTCTTTATATTAGATATCATGTTACATAGTGTATATATTATCGTGTGTAGTATAATTTTTATTTGATTTACTGTATTTTCATTTTAATATTTTTTATTTAGTTGTATTTTGTTGATAGAATTATAAGTTTTACCGGTAGGAATCAATTCATATTGTACTATTCTAGCTTATAAATTGTATTAATCTTCACAGCTCCTTAATAATCAAAAGTGTAACTAATATATTTCATTTATGTATACCATTTGAATTTGTAATTTTGGCACTGACTGATAGAAGTTGTTATCTGGTCTAACCTTATTGGGTGTACTTTTCTAAATAAAAAAATATATTTAGTTGTATTTTATCCATTACTTGGATACGCTTGATTTTTCGTTCTGTATGGTCGGTTAAGGCTATGAAGATTTGC
>NW_027111392.1:3175-5018 GCF_000696795.3 Halyomorpha halys
AGCTTCCTCATCTGCGAGAGTTTCGGATAAATTTGGGGTCAGTCCTATCCTGTTTATTTTGGCAAATAGTGAGTACCTTAACCTTGCGCAGAGGCAATATCGTAACCAATGAATGTCTACTGAGGTGCGATTATTGCTAGTTAAAAACAAAGCATTTTTGGTTGATGTTGTTGATTGTTGCTTAAAGGCGTAAAACCCTCTGGTCATCCACGCCTATGGCATGATAAAAGTAAAAAAATAAAACATAAATAAAAAATATAAAAAAATAAAATAACAAATAAAATTAAAAAAATTAAAATCGAAGAAGAGTTATAATTTATAAAGAAGGCGATGTGCTTTTAAAAATTCAAACACTCGTGTAATTTTAGCTTCCTCATTTGAGAGAGTTTCGGATAAATTTGGGGTCAGTCCTATCCTGTTTATTGTTGGCAAATAGTGAGTACCTTAACCTTGCGCAGAGGCAATATCGTAACCAATGAAGGTCTAGTGAGGTGCGATTATTGGTAGTTAAAAACAAAGCATTTTTTTTGATGTTGTTGATTGTTGCTTAAAGGCGTAAAACCCTCTGGTCATCCACGCCTATGGCATGATAAAAGTAAAAAAATAAAACATAAATAAAAAATATAAAAAAATAAAATAACAAATAAAATTAAAAAAATTAAAATCGAAGAAGAGTTATAATTTATAAAGAAGGCGATGTGCTTTTAAAAATTCAAACACTCGTGTAATTTTAGCTTCCTCATTTGAGAGAGTTTCGGATAAATTTGGGGTCAGTCCTATCCTGTTTATTGTTGGCAAATAGTGAGTACCTTAACCTTGCGCAGAGGCAATATCGTAACCAATGAAGGTCTAGTGAGGTGCGATTATTGGTAGTTAAAAACAAAGCATTTTTTTTTATTTATTATTGAAACAAGTCCAAATTTACTAACATATTCTTATAAGTTTGATCGAGTACAACTCATGTTTGCAATAATACACACACAAACAAAGTATAAATTCATAAAATTTCAGAATAAAACTTATTACTCATTCTTAAAATGTGCAAAAACGTGGATTTCAAGGTTATTTTGAACGTAGAACATAAATTTTGTATAAAAAATCTTGTGTAAGGTTTCGCACAATATTCCTGCTAAAATTTACATAATTTACAAAAATGATAAGTCAATCCGATTATGTCAAAAATACTCCATACATATAAGCGAGAAACGCTTAGGTTCGAGTTGGCCACTATTAGAATTTGCATAAATAAGTGATTTTACTTCGACAGTTAGACAGTTTGCAGTTTTAATTATTATATTTTTGATTTTTTTTTTAGATTTATAAGCTTTTTAGATAGACTTTTATAGATTAAGTGTATTCATTAGACGCTCTGGAAGAAAAAAAAATCAAACAGATTTTCATTTGCCTATCGCACTGAAAATACTGTAGTTCAGGTTTTTTTTTTATTTTATTTTATTCATCTTAAAATAACATCCAATATGGTCCCATCAGATGACATCATATATCGGTCAGTGCCAAAATAACACATAAAAATGATAAACATAAGTGAAATGTATTTTTGGCTATTAGGGTGTGTGTTTTGGAGAGTATACAATTTTTAAGCTAGATAAGTAGGATGTGAATCGATCTCAAGTGATACAACTGATAATTCAATTACTAACTACTAAAATGAAAATAAAGTAAAACATGAAAATAAAATTATAATTATTAAAAAATAACTAGAATGATAAACATTTTAACAAAACAATATATTAATAAAAAAAAAGAGTGATTAAGAAACAAAATATACCAAATGAGCGGGGAAACAGAAAAGTGTAAAAAATAATAGAAAATTAATAATAAA
>NW_027111393.1:0-30791 GCF_000696795.3 Halyomorpha halys
TGTGTGACGTCATCAAAATGCTGGCTTCTGATTGGCTGCCCAAATCACTGTGCCAGCTCCCCCATACTCTCACTACTCAGTATCACTCAAGTTCTTCAGATTTCAATTTTATTATGTAATACAGATGGCAGTACTTTCTTATAAGTTACAAATTTGTGGATAACTTGCCTCTATGCAAATGTAATGAAATATAATAAATTTTCTAGCATTTTTTGGAACAAAAAAAACTTTTAAAATTGTAATTGTTAATTGTAGTATACCGTAAAAAAAAAATCACAAACCTGCAAATTTTTGCAAGAATTTCATTTCTTCTTCTAATATAAAACATTCACCTTCACAGGTTCCTATCCTTGTTACAAATGACTTCTGATCACTCACTGGGAACTATTTTAAAAGAGAATTATTGCAAAAAATAGAATGTTTAAAAAAGTGATTGAGATGAGCAGCCAATTGTTTTACTTCCAGCTGAATATAATTGTTCATATAATTCATTAGATGATAAAACTACTGGTTTATTTATGTAATTTACCATTTATTAAAATACTGTTTTGTTTTTTTTCTGTTGTTTTATTGCTCAAGTACTCCATTGAGGACCTATCAGCCTCAGAATGTAAAAGTCAAGATTCATTTCTCGGGACCGCTATGAAATTAATATTGACTGATCCAGGGGGAATCGAATTCACAACCTTCCGAACCAGGCACTCTGAGACTCCCGCCCCTGTCTATCAGGTCCTTTAAAATAATATAACCCTTCTAGTTTGATTTTTTTTTTCTTTTCCCTAACTAATTATATTTACGAACAATGCAGAACTCGACGAAAGTGTGGTGTGACATACACTTTATTTGAAGAGATATAGAGACTAAGCCATAAAATCTACAACTTCTTTTTTACAAAGTGGTATATACAACTTGTGTCATGGAGTGTCCTTCGACAATAAGAGTTCTTTTCTTTACTCTTAAGTCAAAATGAGATGTTATCTCTAGTATGCTTGGGATATTTATCTGGAGTAAGGCGGCGTGGATAAGTCTAGAACTAGAGGAGGGGTTATGACTTTGTATGTTGTTTCAGGAGTTTGAATAGAATAGAAAGAGCCAAGGCCATTATAAGAGTTCTCTATGCTGCATGTTATGTGTGTGACACGAACAATCATAGGTTGTAAATAGAGGGATGGAATTAATGCAGTTCTGGAAGGTTTTTATAAACTAAAGGACGATTCCCTGCAAATGAACATTTCTCAGATGAAGAAGATATAAGAGGATATATCTCAGACAGAAACCTTTTTAAAGGTGTAAAGGGGTTATCTACCCTTTATAAAGGGCATATAAATTACCATTTTAAAAAAAAGATAGATCCCGTCCCAGCCATAAATTATTTTCTACATGAGTATTATTAAAATGACATTCATAAAGCCACCAGTTACTCAGGTTTACGACCAAAAGGCAGTAATAATCCAACGAATTTCGAGAGTTACTGGATAGATATAGATATAGATAGATTTGTCTAATGTTTGTATTTAGAATTGAGTATCGCATAAAAAAAGATTAGTAAGTTGTGGATTTTTTGCCAGAAATTTAGATTTTGGCTCTACTTTGCGATGCCGCATTTTATTCGATGGGCTCTTGTCTTATTTTTTTTCCAATCCCTCCAAAATAGAAAAACAAAACATGAAATTAGTCAATTTCATTACATATATGTTACATAAATCAGATTAGGTACAACCTTTCTGTACCATTGGTACTTGAAGGTATACAATGAAATACTTAGCTGAGGTTTGATTAGTCCATTCTGTGTGAATTCCACTAAAATATTTGGAGGTGTGGGGCCTCCGCTATCTTAGTTTCGATCAACCGGTGTGTTCAAATACTATGGCTTAAACGTTTGGTTTTCCTTACAACGAAGCATCACTTACCTTCTATATAAAGGCTATATTTTCCTTAGAAAGAATTTATCCACAAATAACAGAGAAGAAAAGAAATATTCTGTTTCTATATTCGGAACTGGGTCTCGAGTTGGTCAAAAGTTACCCATTGGGCTACCCTTATCCTTTCTATGTGATATAACCAGATAATTTTTCAGTTAAATAAGCGAAAAAAGTGTTTTTACTTTTTAAAGAAAATAGAAAGGGAACCTCTGTTTCTCTTTCAACAATGTTCAAGGGCGAACAAGAGACGAAAGGTAAAAATTTCATAACAAGGACGGGCTGCAAGTTTGTTGTATCAAAACAGAAGGCAACAGTTTGTACAAGGGGCCTTGTTAGACAGCGGACTCATTAATTGCTAATTAGAGTAAAGGGCAGGGTAAAAGTGGAGGGAGAAGTTGGGCCAACGAGGTTAGAGCGGGCTAAGTGGATCTGAGTTTACCATTTGATTGGGCGCCTCCCGCTCAAGCACTTACAGTCTCCATATAACATTAGGGCCCCCTGCAGACAATCCTGTTAGCTAAGCTCAAAGCTGAAAGCTTTTTTCTCCGTCCTAACCTCATCAGCTTTCTCCTTGCTTCCTCATCAGCCAGGATTTATTTAAATAATCTTACCGCACCTTCGGTCACGGATCTCGCCCTTCTAAATCACTCAGTTCTGATCAGATCCGTTTAAAATGCTATTTTAGTAGCTCTTATGAATGCCACAGAATATTTTTACTTCCGCTACTTTGGCCTAGACATGAATTCAGTGGAATTGTGAGTTGTTCAATTTTTGTCATAACCTATATGACATTGTCATAACCTATGAGATACAAGTATTTTGATCACGAAAATTTCTAATCCGGTTTTCAACGGAAATACACGTTTTAAGGTCCCTCGAGTTCAAATAATCAATTCTTGGGAAATGATCTGTATTGTGTGAGTATGTGAACAGCCTAGCTCAAGAACAAAAAATTGTAGAGAACTGAAATTACGTCTAGCTTTTATGAAATTTTATATTCAATAATATGTGGGAAATTGAGTTCGAGTATTCAATTTCATGCTATAGAAATTGAAATCATCTTTTATATTTAATTAATAAAGCAAAAATCTAAATTGTGCAATATAGGCCACAAATAGAAAAGTTTACAAGTTTTTAAAATATTGAATAATTATATATTATTACATACATCGTATAGATAATAGGTTTAAAATATGTTACCTAACGGAAAATCCGGTCTCTACTTATGATTTTCTAGAAGCCCTATTGACATCCGCTTAGTCATCACCTCCCGCAGATCACAGCAATTACCGTACCAAACTTGAACTAGTGGCCGAGATCGGAATAATTGGATAATCTCGTATCATGAATCATTTAACTGAGTTTCAATTGTTTATTTCGTGCCATTATTATGATCTGAAAATGAAATAATTTTTTCACTGTTAATATTTTTTAAAAAAATTTCATTTTTGTGTAGAAAAACTCAGACTGTGAAAATTCCTGTAGTACCCCAAAATTTGCGATGTCATACATTATTAAACCAGTGTTAATATAACTTCCTTTTAATGATTGAAATTTCTGTCGAAGTTTGGTAGAATTTGATGCAAGTAAAGATGCAGTTGCTCGAATATCCTGTCTAGATAACCCTTCAAAGGTTAAAACTATGCAGTCCACACAGATTTAGTTCTAACTTTACTATTTATTTATCTATTTTTTTTTTAAACAAAAACCTAAATTAAAAATGCCAATATCGGGCTATAACATAGCTCCTAGTTGAGGTGATATCAAAAAATTTAATTTTGTGGTGACCCATGGCGCTAATAACTAATGTTTAGTGGAAACACCTTGGTGTCACCGGAGATGAAAATGTTAAGAAGTAATATCTCACACCTACCAAAAATATAAAATTTCATGCAAGATAAAGAACTCTGAATCATTAAAGACTTAAAGATTTACTTTTAATTGTAATACATTAATTGTAATAAGACAATGTCACGTCATCATTAAAACAAACTTCTATCAAACTAAAAAAAACTTAGCTGAAGGCTAAGAACTTCATGACTAAATATTCGTTCTGGGTCTTAATTCATCTAATTAGATATCTTAAAATTAGTAGCAGGAGATTTTAGGAGAACTAGTAGATTTTAAGGAAGTTGGGATCATGCCCATTGAGATATCTTATCACAAGAGGTAGAGTAGGAGTAAGTGTGGTCCTGAAGTAGGGGGTGAGATGTTGGTCGGAAAATTTTCCCTATTCACATGTGCAACACATGAAGTTGTATGAAAGATGTTGACCTGATGGTCACTTCTTGCCTATAGTAGTGATAAAGTTGAAACATATGATTGGGTCAAGAGGTAAAGAAAAAGTCATTTCTTCTGGCCCAAAAGCAGTCAGTTAGTTCAACCTTAATAAACTAAATGTTCTTAGAAACAACTATACAGTTTATAGCAATAGCCATTGGAGACTTTTTATAATAGTATGTGATGAATACTAGTAATAACAATTGCGTTTCTTAACTTGCAGACGCCATCTACCACTGATAGCTAGTATTTGTAGGCTTATGTATTTGAAAATTATAGTTCTTTAACAACTGATCAATAATCAACTATCAGGATGATAAATCGTATTATTACTACTTACTGAGAAATTGTAAAATATTATTATTTAATTTGATATATTTCCTTAGGATTTCCAGGAACTTCTGAACCAAGGAGAGTCCACGAACGACAAGGACATGGATCATGTTGAAGACTTCGATGAGAGATGGAAAAACTGGATATTCTTAATATTGAAATAGCTATAGACAGACCTTAAAGAAGTGAGAAACAAGGAATAGACAGCCTACCATCGGAGCTGCTCAAAGATGTCGGAGAACCTCTAAGAGCCAAGCTACTGGAATTAATCTAAAATATTTGGTTGGGGGAAAGGATAGAAGAGGCCTGGGACACAGATGTGATCTGCCCAACCTAAAAAAAAAAAAAACGCTCTAGATATGAGTGCGGTAATTACAGAGGTAAAGCATTCCTTCCGAGGTAATGACCAGCATCCTGCATTACGAAAATATAATTGTTGACCACCAGATCAAGAGCACACTAGACCACATCTTCGTCCTAAAACAGATACTCAAAAAACGATGGAAGTAGATTAGAATATGCACGCCTTAACTCTCGATTTCAAAACAGTCTATGATTCCGTTGATTTATACTGTCTATCGAAGAATATGACTAATATGGAAATACCCGAAAAGTTGGTAAGACTAACAAAAACGTGTATAAATGATCCTAAATGCAGAATCTTGATACAAGGAAAAGTATTTGATTCCTTTGAAATCAGAACAGTTCTGAGACAAGAAAAAAAAAAAATCTCCCTAGATGAAAAAAATATATAAAAACTATTTTTAATTGGGTTTATAAAATTTCGAAATATTAATCGTTTCTGTATTGAGTGTACACTGTGAAATTGTGAAGAGTTATAGATATATAGGATGGATCACAATAAATAGTTCTTTTATTATATCAAATAAATTATTTTTAAATTTATAATTTAATTTGGAAAAATACAATTTAAAAGCAATTTTTTTTTAACCCAAACTCGTAAAATATGCAAAGATCGTCATTATCTTTAAATGTGTGCTGAGTAGTAGATTTCGTAATATCTATCATATTTTGATCTCTTAATTTTATAGAATTTCATCTGGGACTATTTTTACTTTATTTAATGAATAAATTTCTTTTCACATTAAAATTAATTTGTTTTTTGTTTTATTTCCTGCTTAAAAATTAATTACTGTTCTGCAATGTCTGAATGTCTTGTGTAATGAAAACGTTTTTAAAAGCTATGTATACCTTTGCTACTTCACCCGCAGTTATGATTAAGTTCTTTGATTAACTCATACTTTATTAAAAACGACTGGATTTGATGAAAATGCTAACCCAGACTAGTTCTTGTTTGTTTTTCCCAGAATCTTCATCATTTAGAGAACGATTTGCCGTTTTAAAGTTCCGGTTTTTAGAACTCGAGCTATGTACTTACCAAATTCATTACTAAAATAGCAATATTTCATTAAAACATTATAAAATACCAACCTTAATTTTCCATAAAACTATAAGTTTGAGAAATAAAATATTACATGACAAAATTAAACACTTAAATAAAAGGACAATAAAAATGCACTTCAATATCTTATCAAATAAATAAAATAATTAGAAACGAACAATTTTTACCTTAAAACAAATTTCAATTAGGATTCATTTTTGTTCAAACCCTATTTGACCAAATTTTGCATTCTATGGAAAACATTTCCTAGGTCCAAAATTCGCCTTGTCATTGAATATTTTAATTAGGTAATGACGGTACACACTTATTTTTAATATATATAATAAAATAATGATATACCTGTACTCATGAAGAGTAAGGGGTTCAGTACTTTGTAAGGACGTACTGTTACTAGACCAACGGTTGTGCAAGGAGGTGATTTGATCAGAAACATGTTGGACCGCCAGATTTTCCACAACCAAGGGTACCCACTTAATGAAGCTGGGTGTACCCTGGAGGGCTCCAAACACACAGGATTGACGGAATAAATAATTATTTGTCAGTGCCGGATTCGAACCAGGGTTTTTTGAGTTAGTAGCACATCGCCTTACCATTGAGCCGCGATGCTTAATGCATATATAAAATATACTAATTCCATTTTAAACTTCTTTTATATTGAATTATAAACCATATTTGTGCCTATATCTTGAAGAGGATCCTAAAATCCTATTAGTTTTACTTCTGATTCGTCAATGCTACAGTTATTTGTGGATTTCTTCTATATTTTTACCATTCGATCTGTTATCTTCCAAATGTTTACCGAAGTTTCAGATTGTTGGCTTTTCGTCTTCCTTTACAAATAAGTGTTTTATACATTTTGTCTATTTTTTCACTTTGTCCTTAGAATTTGAATGAATGAAACACCTCTTGACTTCCTATTTAAAAAGAACTAGTTAAGTAAAAATAAACTTTTTACTCTGTGTATGTAATCTGTTAACCTTACTGCATTATATTAAAGTTTCTATTTTTTTAATTCGATGATCATGTCAGATTTATATGACGAACATTGGAGCGATTAAGGTACACTTTGATCACAAATTAATGTTACCTGAAATTTCATCATAATCTTGCTTCAAGTTTGTTTTATCTGATTATAAATTAACCGTATAATTAATATATTGCGATATATAAATAGCTTCCAGCATTTTTCTTTGTATAAACCATTGTATTTTCAAAATCAAAACTATGTTTATTTTTGGTAACATATTGCATCAATGCTTTTTTATTTTTTTTTATTTCTTATAACATTATTATGCTAATATATCTCTTTCCCCACGGTTTCGTCTTTGTACCCAATTTATTCCCAAGCATTATTTATTTTGTTAAAACTTTCCTTCTGATCGTCGCTCATATAACTATTATAGCAAACTCGTCAACTACCGATCCCAGTCCTTCAATTCCTACCTCTTTACCCTTCCTACTCAGGACAATTCTCTCTGGAACATAAACAAACAAATCCTGCAACCCATCCCCTCCGACGAGATGATAGCATATGGGCTGGATCCGACAAAGAAAAAACCGAAGGACTAGCCGTTCACCTTTCTCACACATTCACTCCTCACCCTGAGCAAACCGAAACAATTGAAGAATACCTATACCCTTATCCTTACCACCAAGAGCAGTCACCCCTTCTGAGGTCAAATATCAAATACGGATGATAAATCCTCGTAAATGTTCAGAGTATGTATGATCTTCTCACTCCTCAAATCCTTCGCCAACTGCCTTCTAAAGCTATAATATTCCTTACATATCTTTATAATTGTTTCCTTTGAACAACCCACTTTCCTATCCTGTGGAAACTCTCCATTATAATTCTCTTTCCAAAACCAGGAAAAGCTCCTAATAATCCTCCTTCCTGTAGACCTATTAGCTTACTTCCAATCCTCTCAAAAACATTTGCAAAAGTCCTCCAAAAACGTATCCTATCCATAGTTGAACCACAGAGTTTTCCCGCTCATCAATTTGGATTCCGCCATGAGTTCCAACAAGGCTTCAGAGTCGTCGACTCTGTCTTTTCAGCTCTTGAAAATAAACAATACTGCTCAGGCATCTTTCTGGACATAGCGCAAGCTTTTGACCGGGTATGGCATGCCGGATTGCTTTTCAAGCTCAAGTCCCTATTACCTCAAGCCGTATACCTTATCCTCCTCACCTGCCTGTCAAATCGCTCCTTTCAAGTTCTCAGAGGTTCTGAGTACTCGAATATCTATCCAATCAAGGCTGGGGTTCCCCAAAGCATTTATTTTTATTTTGGTATACATACAGAGATTTTTTTTATTTTTGTATTTATATTTATTACTTTTTTTTCTTATTTTTTTTTGTATGAAAGTTACAATTATTAATTATCACTATTACCCAATGCCCAAATTTGTGGCAGTTGTAATATTATCTATAAATAAAAGTTTGCTTTAAAAACTTTCCATCTCTCTAGTAAATCAAAGATTTTCAATTTAGTTCTGTACTAACAAAAAAAATCACATTAAATGATAGTGCTTTTTAATACTCAAAGTTGTATTTATTTGAGCAGCTTAATTGTTAATTCAATGTATTTCTTGACTACGTAAGGTTAGGTAAATTGGTTTATGGAACATCTTTGTATTTCTGTCGGAGGCTTCATATTTTATGCTAGTCGTTGGTATATGTTATATTCCTTGGCAGTATATGAAAATGTTAGGAGTTGTGGTTAAAGTATTTGTGACTCAAAACGGTGCACCTCCTCGCAGACCTTCACAGTTTTTTGTTTCTTTTTTTACCCTTACCTGGTGATTTCTGACATCCCAAGGAGGGAAGTTATCATAGCTAAAAAAAGTTATTCTAATCAGAGTAGGATGGTCGAGTGTTCATTTTGTGTGGCCACCACGAAATAAAAGTCAATCGGGCTGTTCCAAACATGATGTTGCTAAGGAGCCGCCTACACTCTCTACCCTATAATGTTCACGAATACTCAGTGTGTGTATATATATGTTACCAAAACATTATAGAGTTAGTTTGAGATTTAATTCTTAAGGAGCTAATCACTACAACCAGATTCATTTTGAATAAATCGTTAGCCTGACATTATTGCTTTGGATGGGTCTAATGGATCGATATAGATTAAATGCAGGAATAGAAATTAAAATCCTCACTATTTAACAACAAGAAAAAAAAATGTTGGATGTAAAGCTATGGCAGGAATATTAGATTCCTAAACCTCCTTTGCCATTTACTGGGAATGTAGTATGGATAGTAGTTTTTTTTCAACCTTTGTTTCAAAAAACCTTAAGGCTTGGTCAATATTTTTTTAGGGAGTGGAATTGGTATGCGGTCGGTTGTAGATAAAGAAAAGCACCTTTAATATTCTCCGGGAGGAGCCAATATCGCAGGCCAGGGATTTCTGGAGCGACTAACAAAGAAACAGGAGCAGGCTCCGGCGAAGCAGAAACTCAAAGGATCAAAGAGAACCGTTGGCCCCTTTCCCTCACACTCAAGGTATTTCATACATGGAAGCTTACAACGCTTCATTTGCTCATTATTTATACGAATTTATCGGGTCTCATCTAGTCCTTTGTTTCTATATCGACATTGATCGAATAGCTTGTGGCTCTATCTTCACGATTATTAATAATACACATGTATTGGTAAGTAACTCAAGTAATTATCTGCAAATGAAGGATAACTGTAACTAAAAATCTGGTACGCGCATACGGTGTGCGTATCACAAAACTTTCACTTATAATTCTGGAAGGCGAACCATTTACTATATATTTTTTTTTATCTTTCTCTTGCCATAAATATTAGTATTTTAGGTTACCTTTAGGTTATAATAGAAAATCAACTTTTTTTCTGCCAAGAACACTACAGCTCGGCTGTCCCCGATTGTCCAGTCACATAAATGCTTATTTTTCTATTTTCTCCTTTTGTTAATTATAAAATTCTTCGATAGTTGTTTTGTTTTTTTTAACGCAAAATCAATTGAATTTGTATTTATAGATGTATTTTGGTTTTCTGTTTTAAAAAAGTCAATCCTTCCCCTTGAAAGAGTGACCTTTCCCTTTTGGATGTATCATGATACTTGGTTATGGTCACTTCCATCATAGGAGCCATTATGCATGCAGCTGTACCATCATTCCTCTATGACAGTCTGGATAATACTGATTTTTATCTCTTGGAGGAATAAAAACTTTGCCTCCCGTCCCCACTCTTAGTTAGAATAGGATGGCTACCTGTAGGTAACCATGCTCCCGTCATATTTCAGAAATTACCAGGAAGGGGGTTAAAATAAAATCTTCATTTGTGAGGGGGGTGATCATAAATGGATAGTATTTATATCAAGATGTTTATCAGAACACGTTCCGATTTGAATAAGTTGGAAGAAGGAGATTGTAAAGTAAATTAGAACAAAAAACTGTGTGGATCAGCTGATGATCCATGCGATAGAACCCCACCTCCGCATCAATGCCTAAATTAGTCTTCCGAGAAGATCCTTTAAAGATTGTGTCATTCATAAAAGATAAAACATCCTATTCATTCATAATAGAAGCATTACGAATGAACACATAAAAGCAGACGTAGGTGGAAAGAGAAAACAAGCAAAATATATTTTCTGGAAGATTATTGATTGACCGTGTGTAAAGATGAAAGGAATATGGTCCGGGTGCGGTCAAGAAAAACTCAAATAGTAGAAATATACTAATTTAATGAGCCAACGTTTCGCCCCACGTTGCAGGGCTTCTTCAGGGCTATTTTGACGGCAGCATTAAATTAGTATATTTCTACTATTTGAGTTTTTTTTTACCGCACCCGGACCATATTCCTTTCAAAATATATTTTCGTGTGAAAAGCAGAGATCCCTCTGGTTATTGCACCATACGGCTTTGAACAAAACCCAATAATTCTTTTAAAAATTGATAATGTTGAATATAGAATTGTCATGGCATATTCTAGTCCTCACCGAAGTCCAAGTATAACTCCATTAAAATTTTAAATTTTGATCATGAAATATAATGACCGATTTGGTCTATAGGAGTCTAGAATTTTCAACCCCATTAATTGAACACAAGCCTCCTGGCTGGAGTCCTATTAGGATAACTTAAATATTTTAGTGGTTGATAACCTATGGTTTAGGTTATTACATCTGACAACTATTTAGTCGTTGATCCTATGGTTTAGGTCATAAAATCTGACAACTATTTAGTCGTTGATAACCTATGGTTTAGGTCATAAAATCTGACAACTACGAGTATATTTGGAATATGGTTGAGCTGACTACTGGATTTTAAAAAAAATAAACATCTTTTAATACATACACAAAAAAAAGTTTTGCATCACACCTATTTTTGCTAAACTCAGCATAATATTAAAACCGCCTGTTTTACATAAGATAGAAAACAATTTCCAAAAAAAAACTTCACCTTCCAGCGCCTCTGCCTAAATTCGCTAGTTTATCTTTCATGTATTTCATACACTTAGTATTCAAGAATTTTTCATGGCTTAAAAACCTTAAAGTACATTCCTTAGAAATTGAACTTAAAGAGGCATAATCATAATCACGTTTTGGACAATTTTTGAGAAATGATGCCCTTTTAAGCGCTCCTTAGAGGCTTAGCTGTTTATCTTCGAGGAACGTTACACGTAAAATGTAGGAAATTTAGTCTGCTTTAATTTTATCTAAGGCAGTTTTCTTGGAGAACATGGTGTTTTTGAGATATAAAAAACAAAACATTTCCCTTTTTTGCCCAATATCACATTAACTAACCCGAACTACACGAGATTCATTTAATGTTTCACGCCTATTAATATTGCAGATTACATATTTATCCATACTTCAAGAACCAAGAATGAATTCTTATAATATGCACTTTCTGTTTCTTAAGAACATTAATATATGTACCTCCTATGCTCAACAAAAGGCTTCGGTACAATGGTTTTATTTGTAGCCTGAGGTGCGGAGACTGAATATGATTTGAATCTTTTTAAGGGTTCCCCTGGTATATCTTTAGGGGACTATAGAAGCCAACCCAATGTTTGACATGATATTGCTAAAACCAGACTGTTTTACTCAACGCTATTACAATAAGAAATAACTTGTTTTTTTTAAGTTATACATCTTTAATTTCTTTTATCTAAAACACATTTTAATTTGTAATTCAACCTCCTTTATTATGCCGTGGAGAAATCTCGAAAAACTTCTCAAACCTAATAACTTTATCCAGAAATATAACCTAGTCGTTTTGTAGTTGCAAAAACTGTTTTTGGAGGGAAGGCAAACATAATAGCTGGCATTTATTCCTTCTAGATCTTACAATAATCATAAAGACTATTGTTTAAATAAATAAAATTGTATCCATTTTAGTCTCAAAACATTTTTTATTCCTTTATAAGTCCGACGTTTCGGCCAATTCAGCCATCATTAAGGACAATCTTAATACAATTTTAGAACCACATCATTTAAAAAACAATTTCATGCAGGCTATTCTGCCCAGGCCATTTATATCAGTCCACAAATTATCCTAATTAGTCAATTATTCACATTAAATTAAAAATGAAAACTTTTCATCACAGTCAGTCTTCTTTGTTGAAATTTATCAGAACGATCTTATAAAAAATGTTTTGAGACTAACATAATTGTTTTTATTTGAACAATATTAACCCGTCTCAAGAAAGTGTAAAGATTATAAATAAATAAAGACTATTTTAATCACATTAGTATAATCCAAATTAGAACCATTAAAAAAAAATCATTTTTCGTAGAACCAAAATTTAATAGGAAATATCATCACACCCCCTTGTTACAGCTTCAGGTGTCACCCTCAAGCATGCATAATGGTTTTAACCTATGGTACAAGCTTGATTGAGTGTGTGTAAATTCAGAAGAGCTATTATTTTTCAAAGCAATTCTGATAAAGAATTATTTTATTTATGGACAACACCACACAGACGATTGATGGACGTTATATCATCATGATTAAACGTTAAATTGTAATAAGTTTAAAATGTATTAATAAATTTATCGAGCTATATTTAAAAAGCGCCTGATAGTGGAAAACGGCGTGAAACCCGCCGTTTCAGCCCTCTGTAGTAGCCTTATTAATCTCACCTTTTAAACACACACTTATAGCGATTACGTTGGTCAATGTACGACACCTCACAATCCCACAAGGGGAGATCATAACACAAAAAGGCAATCCATTCCTGCCGGACCCGCCCCACTAAGACCCCCAGAGAGCGACGGTACTATATTACATTTGAAAAATCTAGTTATTCAATCAAAATATTGATATCCTTCCGAAATCAGTTTTTCTTTCAACTCGCTGTAGGGTAAAAACTTAATGTACTATAAAATTCTACTTTTTGTGTAATAGAATTATTTTTTATTATTATTAGGGGTATTCATGATGTTGTGTTAAATGTTATATGTTTTACCATGTTAAATGTTATAACTATGAGATTGTGAGCAGTCCTATTTGAAGTCATGTTAAACGTTAAATGCATAAGAGTCCCTAGCGGATTTTCTCAGCAACTTGTTGTATAAGCCTTTATGTTTATAACCTTCCTTCCAGACCCTCATGTTATTGTTTACTTCAGTTTTGATTTAAGTAATTAATTAAAACATGCCTAGAGTGAGTGAAAAGTGGAATTTGTGTGAAAGTTTAGCTTATGAGTGTCTTATTGATCTTCAAACTTGTGAAAAAGAGAATGAAGATGAGCTAATTGACAACTGTATTGAAAGTCACAACAACTAATATGGCGGCGATCTCAACTGGTCTATTGTGTGACGTCATTCTCGATTTAACTGACCAAGTAACAGACTCTCAGCCATGTTAAATGTTATTTCGTTTTACCACGGCAAAAGAAGGCAATTTTTTTCGATTTAACACGAGTTTTTCCATTTAACACGCTTTAACATAGATCATGAATACCCCTATTGTATATCATTTGTTTTGGCACAACTGATTCGGGACGAAAGTTTATATTTCGTACCTATTCGTTTTACTATAATAATTTCCTAATAAAATTTACCAATTTTCCATCATTAATGAATATGTAAAATATATATATACGTATGGCAAAGTAAAAAAGTCGTATGTTTTCTTTATATTTGTTTAATTGATCAGTTTTGATTCATACCTACGCTAGAGAAATATTTTTCTTCGAGGTAAGCCCATGTTGCTACATTGTATTTTCACAAAGTTTTAAGTGCAATCCGGGTATTGAAATAAAACAAGACCAGAGCACAATGGGTTTGTTTCGCATGAATGCCCTTTCTAAATCTAAAAAACGACGAATAGACTTTTTTTGTTTGTTTGTTACCTGCTGCATTCAAAATTCCGAGCTTCATTCAAACATTCGCTTTACTCGAAGTATAAGTATTTTTAATGTATTTTCAATACAAAACTCAGAAAATTTGTTAATTTGAGATATTTCTTATAAACTTAATGTAATGCGACTAGTTTTCCCGTTTGGATAATGCAGATTACATTCGTTAGTCACGAAATGTTAATATAATGTAAAAATAAGGAAATATAATATTTATTAATAAAAAGTATCTTACTTTTCCTACATATGTTTTCTCCCTGTGACTTTTACACTTTGAAGCTCGTTAAATAAACCATAAAGTAGTTTTCTATAAGAGTTAACAGTCACCATGATATTTGTCCAAGTAAATTCATTATATGTTGATTTCTTTATAAGTATTAAAATTAATGGTTTTTGATTGTATCCCAGAAAATACAGGACGTGAATAGGTCTATTACGGTACACAATGAAGCTAGTTAAATGCACCATAAAGTATTTAATGATAGTTATTTTCCTTTAAAAACGTAGTTTTGATGATATTTACTAAAAAAAATTCATAAAATGATGATTTCATTTTATTTGAAAAAAGAAAATTGGTTTTGGAAATACTGTATCTTGGGAATTATTGAACATAATCTACATTTTTCGTGGATTCATTACATAGTTTATCTCAATGTTTCAGTTTCATTTACTGGATGAGTTCTGCATCTATTTATCAGGAAAGCGTTTATTCAATTGTTGTTCACATAATGTTTTAATATATTTGGATTTCTCCTTCAAATCATCCATCAGGACCTCAATATTCCATATGTTGCCGATTTGGCCAGAACCAGATACAAATCCTTCCATAATAAACTTCCCAACCACCCAAATCAACTCGTTTCTAACCTGGCTTCTCCCTCACTACCTAATAATCCTCCTAGGCGTCTGAAAAGAAGATCTCCTCCTTTAGAAGTCGTTTTGGAGTTCTATCAATGGATAGATTCTCCACATGTTTGTATCATGTCATAATATCACTTACAGCAAATTTACTTGATTTATATATATGTATACAGTTGTAAATAACAATAAATAAATTATATAAAAAAAAATTTCTCCTTATTTTATTAATGAAATTTTGTTTATTTCTGATTGTAAAATCAACAGACAGCAATATTGAGTATTGTGACTTACGGAGACCAGTAGTTAATTATGTTGAGGTAATGGTTTTAAATAATTTTTTTTTTGTTGGATTATTATATTTTTGTGATGGTCCCAAAACGTTGGAAATGATAAATTAAAATAAAGAAAGTTAATAAGGAAGAGTTTTTTACTTCAACTCATTAAATACATATTTTATTTTTATATTTTCGAATGCTTAGAATTATATTTTAAAGTGCTGCGAGAAGACTTTAGATCATAATTGACTGTAAGTTTCATCACAATCGTTTAATGCTTGCGTTTGTTTAAAAACTCGTATTTCGGCTACAGCAGTACTGCAGTAATCTTCTATAGGTTATTTAGTACACAGGTATCAGGGGCCGAAACTTTACCGAGCAAAATAGCAACCAACGATAACGGCCCAGTCTTTGAAGCGATAATTTTAATATAAATAAATAAAGATAGTATAATGTAAATAAATCGATTTTTCATTTATTTTATTTATTTTTAAGAGGCTCTTACATATTGATCCTAAAATAATTTTTATTTTTCTGTAATCTTCCTAAATGGCCGAGATTTAGGTAAATGAAACCTATTCCACAATTTACAAATAATCAGCAGGTGATAAAAATGTTTATTCTTCACCATCAGTGGTGAGGAAAATCTTCAAATGATTACTTTTAATGAAGTGTTAGGGAAGATATGGCGTATCGACCGAAAAAACACCTCTGAGAAATACGTCTGGGCAGGTGTTTTAGCGTCTATGAAGTTTTTTATTATAAAAATTTAATGCCCATAAATTTAATAAACTGGACCTGAATTTCTGTTTAAAAATGTTTAACACAGGTATAATAACTTGTTGGAAAGGTTTTAATTCTGCCATAATGACCCAGATGGAGTAGCTTTTATGGCGGAGTTATCCAGATATGCGGTAATCCCCCGACGGACATTGATTGAACTGACAAATGACTAGGCAATCCACTTCCTCCGCTAAATGTGACAGCGGCATATTTCAACGGCAGTCGTCCGCCATGTCAATTCTGTCCATTTTAGCTACTCCTGTATCGCTATATCGCTATTCATGTCACTCCTAGTCATATCGGATATTAGTTACAGATTAGTTATTTTACACAGAATCAGGTTATTTCTGTGTTCATTACCTCAATGTTCTCGATCGTGTAATTGTTTATGTTTATACTTTGTGAAAAAATATGCAAATATTTTTAAAATTAACATTATTTTTAATATTATTTGTTCACTACCAGTGTGGAGCGAGAGGGATGCGCTGTGATCTTTTCAGCTCTGCTCTACCCCTCACACGTGGGGGATAGAGTGGGCTCAGGGATCCTCAGGTCGATTGTGTAAATATTGTATACTAAATGTGTAATGTGACTAGAGACTATATTATTTTATCATTATGTTATTTTATTTTTCATACAGATGGTTTGATTATGTTCATTCTTCTGTTTGTATATATTTTAAGAGAGGTTTTTTTTTTTTAATTTATTTTTTTTTTATTCATTTATTTAATTTATTTTATTTTATTTTAGTATGTATGAGATCATTCATCACTATTACCTATTGCCCACAACTGAGTGGCAGATTGTAATATCCATCAATAAATAAAAAGTATTAGAACACTTGAAAAAAAAAAAAAAATGATATGTGACAATATTCTGTATATATCATTGACTGCCAAGTACGTTGGTCACTATAGCTTCCTCATCATTTCTATTTTCTTTTTTTTTATCCCCTTTTTTGTTTTCTATTTTGTATATTTATTTTTCTGTATATTTTTATTGGAAGCCTAATTATATATATTTCAAAAATAATCATTTGTCGTTTGAGAACAAAATTACCCATATTCGGTAATATAGTTTTCCGCATAATTAATTAACTCAAATCAAATAACTCAAATAGTAACTGGACTATTCATTATGCGCTAACGTTTCGTCTTACTTAGCTGGGCTTCATCGGGGTTAAAAAAGATACAAACCACTAAAATAATGTAACGAAATAAGAGAATAGATAACATGAAATAAAAGTAAACTAAAGTATGGCTAAAAATGATTTAAAATTTATCAATTAATGAAAACAGAAATAATAACAAATAAAAAAAGTAGATATAAAGAAATTTATTTTTATACTTTTTTATTAGAAGTTGAGGGTAATGAACGGAGATTAGATAGCAACCTACGCAATGACTGAAGAGTTTATCAGAATCGAATTATCGGTTAATCGATTATGTTCGAACACAAATTTCACTACAGGAAGCAGGGAACCATTTTTCTCTTAATGTCTAAAACGTAAAATGTGAATGAAAATTTTTCATTCTGAAGATACAATTTTTTTTTTTCATTTCCTACATAAATAGGAAACTTCCCTACCTATAGTGAGGAAGAAAAAAACCTCAAAATAGCAGAAATGTATAATAGCTGAAATTGAGTTTCACATTCGCGTATCAAATTCATTTTCAAATGTAAATAACGTAAAATAGATTTTTCAAAGCCACGTGGACTTAATAGTTGCATTAAAAGGACAGCGCATATAATTTGACCCTTCTAATAAATGGGAAGGATTTTCATTATTCCCTATAAATGAAAATGAGGACAGAAAATAATAGCTAAATAAAGGCTGTCCTGAGTCCTATTTCGTTAAGCAATCCCAACTTGTATTCACTACAGAAATAAATTCAGCTCTTAAAATGTTAAAATATTTATCTAATCTTCTCATTCCATTAAATTTTGCGGAAATTTCTAATTGTTGTTTCTTTTCCTCTACTATACTCACTGCACCTATGTTCATCGCATAACAGATTTTCTAAAAATAAAAACAAAACATATAATTTAAAATCAACAAGTGTTAATAACTCCTAAAATTTAATAATAATATTAATTATTAATAATCCATGCACAAAACCAGATTCTACTGCATATTGATGGCATTCCCTCTATATACCAAGGTTTACCTTTGCCACTATGCATTTGTGCAATATGCGCGGAATCCTCCCTTCGAATCCAGTGTTAAAACATCCCCTCTTGAATATGCATTTTCCGATCGAGTGTACGTCACTCAGAGTAACCAATGGTCCATCGGTAGTAGTTTTGGTTTGCTGCTGAAACTTCCTGGTTATTAAAATGTACTAACAAATTTGTTATTTTATTTTTTCCTCAATAATGTATAGCGATTGCTGAATAACAACTCTAGCCTGAAATAATAGTACGTTATTGAAAGAGCTTTGACCAACTGATAAATAGGCGAATTGCGTTAAAATATTTTGTTTGGTGGAAACAAAGTTGTTATTTGTTCATAATCGTCGTCTTCCTAGACGAAAACGCGGGCCTCTGTAGACATATCAGGACCGAAGATAGAAAATACAACATTTAAGAAGTTCTTCATTATTTGAAATAACTTTTTCTGCCTTATAAAGGTATATAAACTGAATGTGTGGCATGAATCAGAAGAAACCAAGCTTTCCAACTGCTGTAGTAACGTTGGATCTGGATCGCATCCTGAATCATTAGCGTACTCAGCGGGGTGCAGGAGGGAGCAGCTGCTAGAAGTGAAAAAATTATTAATTTAATATAAATTTAATTTTTTACTAAATGTAAAAATGTAAATATGCAAATACTAAATGTAATAACTAATAAAGCACTGCCACAATTATATACAATTGTACCTGGGTACGCTCTTGCACTGAAGAATTATGAACACGAATAACTTACATCCACAGAAAAAAATATATATCAAAAATTTGGACCAAAACTTTTAACAGTTATTTTCTTTGGAAACTCATATTTAACAGTTTAAATGAATAGTTGGAACTGTTTTGACTGTTTTTTCCTTCAATAAAAAAAATTGGCCTACTAATTTAGAATCAACTTTTAGTTTTTGTAATTTTCTATTCATTTAATACAACCAGTATTTTTTAAAAAAAAAATAGGATATAATAATTATAAAATTCATAAAGACAAAACAATATTACAAAAAATTGGTAAAAATATATATAATAATTTTGTTTTTGGTTCATAAGGCCAGTTGGGACTAAGGCCGAAACCTGTATCCGATATTTTTGAATTTAGAATCAGGCAAAAAAATTGTTTAAAATTGATATCCTCTCACTGTACTCTCTCCTTGTCAGTCAAAGAAAACTCTGCTAACAGTTCACAAGCGTCACCACTTCAGGTGGGAAAATGTTTACTCACACTATCATTATCACTGGTTTAATTAAATTACAAGTCTCAGTTTCTGCTAGCTCGAAAGGGGTGAACAAACTCTGTACTATCTCCTTCTACCCCGGTCTGCCATAAATATTCAGTATATAAACATATAGCAGTGCCAGGCTATAACCGAAAACAATGTTCGATCATTTTCTAATTGTGTTTAAGTCACTACACGCCCATCACCATGTAGAAGGGATACTTTTGAACTGCTACCAAAACTCTTCTTTGGAATTATTATTTTAAAATTAAAATGATGCATAATTCTATTTAACCCCTCTAAAATATAATTGAGGAATCAGTATTTTTTTTCCAGTTCAGTCCCTCCGTCAGTTTGCCAATTAGTGAGTTACCCATCAGTGACCGCCAGTAGTTGCTAGTTATCATCAATATGCTAATTAACAAGTTACCTGGCTGCATCGGAGAGCTAGAACTAGTTGTCTGATAGATTGCCCGCCTCTGTCATAGCAAGGTCAAAATTAGACGAATGATAGTTGGAATATGTAGTCTCGGTGTATTAATTCAGCTTCTTGATTCATCATCTTTTATGTTCTATTCGTATTACCTTGTGTATTAAAAAGAGGAGAAGTTTAGCAGTCTTCTGGGCTAGGAAACAATCAGAAAAATTTCCAAGATTTTTACTGTCTCGAGAAAAACTACCTGTGTACTACAACCTTGTTCTAATGAAGGTTTGATAAAGCATTTTATTACTTACATTTTCTAATTAATAGCGGCATTAAGAAGTATTGTTTTATTATTGATTTAAAATATGTTCTACTAAAGTAAAATTTCGCATAGTGCCTACCAATATCATTGTTAAGAATGATTAAATTTAATCATAAAAAAAAATATAAACTAACGCCTATCCTATATAGACAACAAATGAATTTGGACCAGATGGATACAGTGTTGTGTATTCCATTGATTCACTAACTTGATTGGATTACTTAGATCCCGCATGTTACGGAACGGCTCGTTAATACACGATTAACTTTTTTTCAAAACTTCTAATACAAAACTGACACAGAAGCAAAATAAGTATCTCATACCTACCTATAGCCATTTTTTTATACTCCTCCCGTGAACAGAGTGTAGGTGAAATCCTCCTTTAAAAAAAAATTAAAATTAATAATAATAATAAAAGGATACCAGCAGTCTCTGCTTACACATGTCTACTCAATGATGCCCTCCCAAACCGAAATCCACAAGAAAGACTTCATGCAATCCACCCACCTAAATTTCGGTCCATCCCTCCCATTACTTATCTATTATCTATCTATTGTTATTATCGGTCTATCTACTCGCATCACTCGGTTTATCCTTTGGATATTTGTTTATTAAATTTTACGGTACGCTACTACCGACCAGTACTTATTCACCACAGTTCTATCACGTCGATTATATTTCCCGGGTGAAATTCACGCAATTTTGGCCGTTGCAACCTCCCAACTGCAACGGTATCGGCTCGAATCCCGCCTGGTGGGACGGAGGAGGAAGTTGACTTTTATTTTTTCTAAACAAGAGAAAGAGACTAAAAAGGTGCTGAATGAGTGATCACCTTAACTAACCAAGTTATATAGAGAGGTACTACAGGTACTATTTTTCTCAATGTTTCACTTATTTCTTTTATCTGAGTTGTCTGTAATTTAGCTGGTTGTCAAAAAGTTTTCTTGTTTCCATGAGACCTGCAAACTTTTAAAATACATTTCAAAACAGTACTACAATGTTTCATCTCTTATGTTTGCCAATAGGGGGTCGGGAGGTGTTAAAAGCTGAATCCTCTCTAACATGATTCTATATATAACTTATATATTTTGAGTTATGGTTAACTGAAAACTTAAATTAAATCCTTAGTCAAATCCTTAATGCTCCTTATTACATCATAAATAAACTTATCCATATAGATCTCAACATCCCAGTTGTTGCAGATTTGGTTCGAAATAAATATTTTGCTATTTCTTAACATTTGATCTCTAACTATTCCATATAATCCTGCGAGGGGCCTGATAAGAAGATGGTCACAGAACTTTCTAACTTAAAATAGTGATTGAAACATTAACATTGGGTGGTTTCATCACAAGATATCACATGTTTTGACGCAAAAATTATAACATTCACTTGTATTTTATTAAACAGTATTATGAAAACTGCTTCTCCGTGATTTATTCTTTATTTGAAAATTCAAAGAGCTTTAAGTAGAAGAATTTTGACAAGTTTCAGCAAGCATTGAGATAAATTAAAAAACAAAACTACATTTAAACAATAATTCACTTTGCCAAATCCCATCTATAGAGCGCAACCAGAGTAGATTAAAGCCACAGAGCTGATAATGAAGCGAGTGGTGTATAATCTCGCCATCGGATCCTCGGTGGAGGTTGGCTTTTCTCGGAAGGTATTCCCTTAGTTCGCATTTCTATTTGTCAAAGGGCCGTCTCGTGACTTAGGAAGGGAGAGGGTGAGGGTGAGTGATGTCAATGATGTGTGACCTAGATCCTGTTGCCTTAGGAACGGATCTAAGTGGGGTCTTTAGGGCACCTAAAAGTCACTTCAGCCTTTTATTCCCATATCTTTAGGGCCGTCACGTTTCATGGAATAATTCCACAACATTTGCCAAGTCTGGATTGGCACCCTTCTCATAATAAACTTCGTTAATAATATCACATTATTATTCCCTCGGAATATAAAACATGAGATATATGTTTATTTGGGATCTACTAAGTTAAAGGAGTTGAAGCAGAAGACGATATGGAATTTAGGTCTAAATTTTTAGGGCCTTTTTGATGTTTAAAAAAAAAAATGGTCTACCGTTCGATTAATAATTGTGGTACAGATACATATCGCATAAAAATATGTTGTTGTTTTTTTACTAAGGTCTGAAGCGCATAAATCCGCGCATGCATGAAAACATACATCTTATACATTTAAAATTTTACCCTATCTCAGTGCTTTCCTTATTCGTAAGTGGTTGTTACTCAAAAAACTGGTTATTAATGATAAATCATACTACATTTGTATAATTTCAGTTAATATAAAAAGTTCTGTTTTAAAAACGTAAAAAAGTATCACTACCATCCCTTGTGGCCAATAGTAAACAATTATTTTTCAGCGATCGGTGTGAGAAGAACCAGACGAGAGAGAAGAGCCATTTTTTGCTGGTATTCAGAGAGAGAGATCATTCTTTTTTCTCTCGAATTCAATGTTATCATGCGCGCGTAGACATCATGAAGTGGTTACCTGGCTTGGGACGGAAGAATATAAGGAGGGAGTAGAATGCTGAGAGAGAACCATCCATCTGAGTGAGCTAACTCCAAATTTTCTTTATTGCACAACTGGTCCATGATCTTTGCACGATCACATTAACTCAACAATATTTGCAATCTTCAATGGCCCTGACTTAAAATTTATTAACCTAAAGTAACCATGTTTTGTTTTGGTCACCTCTTTGTAACCATAGATTTCAGAAATTATTTATTTTGTCCACTCTCTAAAACCATTTAAATTGCCCGATAGATTACTATTCTAGCACTTTAAGTCAAATTTGTTACATACAGCCCACTCATAATAACCTAACCAGCACTTCAGCACTTTCTAAAGTGTAGTAGCGCCTGGTGTTTGAAGGCGCACTTCAGATAAAAACTATTCGGATCATTATTACTGGTTATATTTTAGTGGTTAGTAGGAAAAGTATATCAATCAAAAACAGTCCAACTGTATGTACTTTTTTTCTTATTATAATTTTAAACTGTGAAAATGTCTACTTTCTAACCTAAATATTTATGCTAAAATCGTCTGATTATAATTTTTAAAGTGTATATCTAAATTTTCCTAAATACTGCTAATTTTAGGTATAGTTTAATTTAGACTTTTTTTGGTTTAAAAAAAAATCGATTATTATTAATGTCTACTTCTTGCTCTTAGGTCTTCAGGTTAAAATCCTTCAAACTCATTTTGTTCATTTAGACCATTTTGGTTAGTTTTTTAAAATATGGACTACATTTTCCCTATTATTTATTTGTTTTTTCAATGCCATAAGCTCTATTGGCTTCAATGACAACGGACTTACAATTTCTTTTAAAAACATACACTAGCATTGATTTTTAAACCATTTAAATTAAATTTTGTATTTTTAGTTCTCATATTTTCAAGTTTATTTATTCCTCCATAGTCAATGGAAAATTTCTACTAAAGAGGAGTCGCGTCTGATGTATGAGAAACCGGATTTGGTCTAAACTATATGATTGAGCCAGATCAGACGGCTGGCTCATGAACAACCGTTTGCTCATGGAATCAATCCACGTCTGCTCGAAGACCGACAAGGTGGAAGAGTACACTTGAGGTGGGAATTAGAAGATGGTGGATGATGCTAGGAAGGTTATGAGAAAGGTCAAGGTTCTTGTAGAATAAATAAAAAATATCGCAGTTATAATTATATAGAGCACATTTTATGTGTGTTTTTATTTTTTATTTCAAAATTTGAACCTAAAATGTTCGTGTTCCCGGACAGACATAATGTCAGACGTTCTTCAGTTTGCTTCAGATTTTTTTAAGGTGGTGATACAGTCCGATTCCTTTCTGCTTTGGCCAAATCTGTAAAATATTAGGAAGTTAAATTAAATATGCAGTGTTATAAAGATTTTTTGTTATAGGCTCTTCTAATGACAATTCCTTAACTAATATTGCTACATCCATAATAAAGATAGCAAAGCATACAATGAAGTTCCTTGTTACTAATAGCTTGTTAAATGCTTATAGTAATTGGATAAATGTATAAAATTTAAAATTTTACAGAATTAGATTTGTTTAACATACTGCTTTATAATGGATTATTATGTTTTTCTTATAACCTGCTAAAACAATTATATAATGCTGCAAGAACGCTCATAGAGATCGTTATGTCTATTTGCTCAAATGTACGAAATGAGTTTCTGAACTAATGAGCATCAGCTTATTACGAGTCATGTTTGCTAGGAGTGCTCTATCATTAACATGACTTCTGTCACTCAAGTCAAACATCACCCTTTGCATCATCTCCTAACCCAGCCAAAATTGATTCATTAATGATGCCTCAGGTAAATTAATTGATTTCATAATCTTGGTCTCTTTGAAATTCATTATCATGATCCCGTTACTTTCACAATAATCATTTTTCCTCAATGGTTATATTTCTATAAATAACTATGTACCACAAATACACATACCCTTAAAACTCCTGCCATCCTTTTATTATCATTTTAACTACGTTTCGGAATCAACATTGGTTATCAACAACTTAAACATTATTTTAATTAATATAACAATTTTTTTAAATATTTTTAAAATTAAAAACATGTTACTATGATTGAAAACACTATATATACTATACATTACACTATCAATCTTATTAATCACAATATTATAATTTATCTATTTTTTTCATTTAACAGTTTTTTTCATATTTCTCATAATAATTAAGAGATAGTCAAATGAAATTAATAAGCAAAATACTTTTCATTAAATTACCTCGTGTTGGTACACTTGTCCTTTTTATTTAAATCTTAATTATATTACCATATACTCGTTATTAGTATAAAATAATCTGTAAATTATTAATTAAGTTAAAGACCTAGCTGTTCAATTTAATCTAATTATTAATCTCTATTGTTAAGAAATAATGAGTTTTCGTCATATTTAAATTTCGTAGTTTTGATAGCATCTAAAATACTAATGGTTTAAATTTCGTAGTTTTGATAGCATCTAAAATACTAATGGTTTAAATTTCGTAGTTTTGAAAAAAACTTTTCATTTAAATAATTTGGGTGATTTTTATGTTTGCATTTGAATATATTCTTTAAGAATCCAAAAATTTAACAATAATTAAAATAAAGGTACATGATTATTTTGTTGTATACAAATACATGTTCCAATTTTTAAAGACGTATTCAAATAAATTTCACTCCAGTACCACAAAATATTTCATGAAGTTTTATATCATAACTCAGCCAAACTTATTTTTTATTTTTTTTTTTTATTTGACGTAATTCATTCTATTGACAATAACGTCTCGTGTATTGCGGGTACTGTTGGTCCCCTGCGCCGCATCGTGGGTGAGTGTTAGTTTCCTTCCAAATCAACTTTGTACTAACTTACTTGCAAAAGTCAGTGGTCTGCACAAAGTTCGTTATATCTGGGAGTGTAGAATGTGAATTCAGGCTATTTGATCGATAGCATCACTGCAACGAATGAGAATAATATAATATTAATTTAATATTTCACGATTATGTATTTCAATTCTAAACGCTCTAAAAATATTTATTTTTAAATATGATGTAGTACATTTGAAACATAACATTTAATGTCCATTTCCAATCATCCAAAATAAAATGAATAATCATTCTAATTTAATAGAAAAACAGAACAAAAGTTTTTATAGAACAGCCGGACATAGTTTTGAAGTTTTTTTTTCAAAATTTATTTGTTGATGAGTATTACAATCTACCACAACTTTGAGTGATGAGTAATAGTGGTGAATCATCACATTCCTATCAAAATCAAAAACATTCTATTATTCTTAATTATTTAATTGCTTCATTTTGAAATTTAAGTTATTTCTAATATTATTATTTCAGAATTGCAGAACACAGGCAAACGGTGGAAAATAAAGAGGTGCATCTTTGAAGATATCATAAGATATAAATGGTTTGCTATTTGTTTTTATTTTGTTGGATGTTATAACTATTAGTGTTAATGTCATTGCAGTCCAATTTGTGTGAACTTATTCCATTTACCAAAACAATATTTGTAAATAATGTAATGTTTTTGTTAAAAAAATTACCCATAGAAACAATACTTAGTAATTATAACGGACATATGTCACTTAAAAATTATTTTGGCGCTAAACAGACAGTATGTGAAATATGGCTCACCTCATATTTCTACTTCTTCTACAGCATAAATTTTTTTGTGAACAAATAATGATTTTTTACATACCTAAACCGTTCTGCTACTATTATTTTTTTACGTAAAGCAGAAGTAGTTCTGTCACATTAGGGCTATTTGAATATTATCAGTTTTATTATGAGACGAACATAATTATAAATGCTACATTCGATGTGAAAACAAAACTATCCACCAATAATACACTTTGAAGTTATGATTAATATTTGTTATTATAATAATCATACCGTTATTGAATCCAAAAAATTTTCATCCTGGAATTTAAGTATAACGATAAAATGTAAGATTTTGAGGGAACATTTCCTATCTTTGGTTCTACTTGACCTGTTTTCATGCATAAATATGATAATAATAATCCTTTTTATATAAAAAACTTGTTAATTTTGTATTGTACTTTAAGGCTGAACCTGATTTTGATGCCTGTATATTATTCTAAGGGATCATTCCCAGAATAAATAAAGAATATTATTATTATCCGGTTTTTCTCGCCATTGCGGGTTGAATATCTGAGGTGGGGACATAGAAGTCCAACCACCTTAATATTTTATTTATTTATTTTTATATATATTTAAAAATTTTCGCACTATACGTGCAGTGTCCAAGAGAACTGACTGTTGAGCCTCTCATAGTTCTATAGGCACTCCCAGACCATTCATGCCTGTACTGTTGATTTTGGTATGAGACCATTCGTTGATATTATGAATGAAGTAGTGGTAACACCTTCCGATTCATATATTTCTTTCAATTCTATCGCCAATTCCTGGTATTTCCTCAGTTTCCTGGTGTTTCCTCTCCCACAGTGGAACTTATATTATTATCGTTGGGGATCCCAAAATCAATAAGTTCCACTTTCTTTTTTCTTATGTCAATAAGGAGGATGTCTGGCTTATTGTGGCGTACTGTATGGTCTGTAATAATTGATTCCTCCCAATATAGCCTGAGAGAACCTTTTTGGAGGAGTCTATTTGTAGTATCTATTGTGGTACGTGTATTAAGGGCTCTTATCTTCAATTAGGTTGTGCTTCACAGCCAGAGCAAAATTTTGGCCACGTTGTTGTGGCTCTGCAGATATTCAGTACCAGCCTGCACTCCACATCCTCCAGTGATATGTGTGATTGATTCGAGCGTCACTGAGCATAATCGACACTTATCTGGCGTTGTTATATTATAAGGTTTGTATGATCTCGTGGCAATCACTTGATCTTGAATAGCAACCACAAATCCCTCTATCTCAGAGAATAGCCTTCCAGCTTTTAACCATTCAACTGATCTCTCTGATTTGTCTATGGAGGCTTCATTCAGTTGGATATAGAATCTCCCATGCAGAGAGCTGCTGGCAGCAAACTGGGGACTAGTAGCCACAAGTATATATGTGTATACATATAAATGTAGAAATATGCATACACAATTTGTAATTATACCTCTTATCTTGTAAACTGTCTATTTACTTGTCCATTATATACATATTTAACTCACTACATACACTTTCAACCCACTAAATGCTCAGTTCCATATACTGATTTATTGTTGAATAATTATTTTGCTAATGATATCAACATTAATTTGACCTATTCATTTAATAATCATTTGAACTTTACCACTTATTTAATTTGTCAAAAAAAAAGTTATAATATTGCATATCCTTAGCCAAAAATTAATAATGGAAAATTTAAATTGTTAAAGCTAAATTAGCCGATATTACATTGTAAGTTAAAAATAAATTTTATGTCCAGTAATCTAACACATAGTTTTTTCCCTTGTTGCTTGTTGTATTTATTTTTATAATATATAAAATTCCAAGAGTCTTTTTTTTTGTTTTTTATTATAATTTCTTTTTTTTCAATAGCTGACTTCCACATTAATTAATTAAACCAATAATGATTATTTGTAAATGTTTACAATATCCATTTTTTTTATCAGAGACAAATATAACATAATATTTTTTTAAAAATAATTTGTATAGATATTTCAATTTTCTATAAAAATTTAATTTAATTTCAATAAGATCTATTGAATACAACCTGGACTATTATAATCAGCATGTTAATCAAACTTACAGCATGTACTGATTAATAATTCATCGGAATCTGTTAGTTAACTAACTTGTTGCTAATTCATACCGCACTCCAACTTCCAAAGTGGTGTTTGGCAGTTAAAGCGTATAGGATCACAGTTCAATCATAGTCCAACTGTAAGTTTTGAATCATTCACTTAGTAAAATATGCAAGGGATCCAGGAATTGATTCGAACGTTTTAATATGAGTTTCGCGGAACCGACAAAATGTTTTTAATTGAATTTTAAATTGTCAATTTTATGATGAAATAACGAACAGAAAAAACAATGAAAATAAGGTTTGAGTCGTTTATTTTAAAAGTTTTCTAGCTCCATTAATGAAATTAAATAAATTAACCTTTAATGGAATTAATGATACATTGAAAATCGTCATTGATTGACACCTATTATAAGCAAAATCGTTTGTTATGTACAAAATGTCTTGAAATGTATGTAAAATACTTAATATTTTGGTATAAAGTTTAACCGTTTATAATATATCATTTAGTTATAAACAACGTATTCCAGTAACCATTAAGCTGTTTGCGATGGGTTATAGTGGACAGTGAGTATTGTATTAATACATCCGAATTTTGTAATTTTTTTATGAGTCCTGGTGGTATCATGTTAAATCAATGTAAGCTTCAAGACGCCATGCATCAAATGTTGCAACTGACGTCTTAGGCTACACTCGCACAGGCTTACTGTTAATTATTACCATAGGTGAATAACTCCCTTTACATTTATCAATATTTTCGTTTATGTTTACTATTATATTGATAACACGTCGTTTGTCTCTTTTGTTCCTTTTTCGATTTTAATTTTTTTGCGCAGTAAAATATATGATATATATAAATAATATACAAAATATATGAATGTATTCTAGATAATATAAGTATATTCATGCATATGTATACAGTAATATTTTAAAGCACTTATCATCGGTGAAGACCGAAAAATCGACGCAGCGCTATAGAGACTTCCAAACTTCAAGAATGAAAGATTAGTTTCTATTCTTTATTAAGTTTAATTAAATAAGTTTTTTTATCCTAATCAACGATATGTGAATAAATCCATTTACCTGGCATTAGAATTTTTAATTTCCGCAACAAATTTGAAAAACATTATTAAACTATTATAATGATAACTTCATTTTGTAACTTCGGTATGTATTGGAAGTAATGTTCAAATATAATGAACTGTTCACATTACGCGATACATTGGTTACAGTTAACACTGATTATAACGGACAAAACATGACGATTTCCTTTTTTTAAAAAAAGGAATCGAATTTTCTAGTTTGTTATAACATATTTATACCTTACATCAATTCACAATCTGATATCGATTGTACCCCACTCCTAAGGTGAATTTTAGATATTTAATGTCACAATTCCTATTAAAATTGGACCAATTATCAAGAGAAACATGTAGCTTATTACAAAAAATAAGTCCAACTTAGGTTATTACAATAAATAGATGCCACTTTCGAAATTAAGATGAAAATTACCAGTTAAACTTTGATACTGGCCGAAAATAATAAAAAGAAGAGAACATCATTATCTTAATATTAGTTTGTATTAATTTTATTAGTTTGCATGAAATCGACTGGAATAAAATCCAAAATACCAACCAAAAAGAAATCATCAACATGGAAAATTTTTAATTTTAGTTTAAAACTCAAAATAAGTATTGGAATAACTTAGAAAATCATAAAAGTCTATTAACTAAGTCCGGGTTAGGAATATATTGACTCAACATTAATCCTCAATATTTGTTTTGTGTATTGCGGGTGCTGTAGGTTCCTTGCGCCGCACAGTGGCCCAAACAGCGAATTTAGCTTAAAAGAATAGAAATTTTAAATCTATAGAAATTGTTTGTATTCAGGCTAAACTAATAACCTATTTTATACTCTATTAAAATAAAGAAAAAGCAAAATAGAGAATCCATTAATTTTTTGTTGTTAATTATAACTTTGATCATAAATGTGTTTTCCTAAAATGGGAACTATTGAAGTCAAATACTATTGCACTGTATAAATATCGTTTTTCTTAGAATTTGTTTTCTTTTCTTGTGCAATATATAATAAGATACAAAATATACGAATATATTTTAATCTGGATTATCTCTCTAGGAAGTCTGGTGAGTCAATTCTTTTAAAAATGTTTGATATT